>NC_091464.1:3233632-3308632 GCF_027789765.1 Dendropsophus ebraccatus | reverse complement strand
CTAGAGTGTGTAAGGTGGTCCTGGGTCCTAGAGGGTTGTCAAGGCGCGTCCTTGTGGTTCCTAGAGGGTGTGTTAAGGCGGTCCTGGGTCCTAGAGGGTGTAAGGCGGTCCTGGGTCCTAGAGGGTGTAAGGTGGTCCTAGAGGGTGTAAGGTGGTCCTGGGTCCTAGAGGGTGTAAGGTGGTCCTGGGTCCTAGAGGGTGTAAGGTGGTCCTGGGTCCTAGAGGGTGTAAGGTGCTCCTGGGTCCTAGAGGGTGTAAGGTGCTCCTGGGTCCTAGAGGGTGTAAGGTGGTCCTAGAGGGTGTAAGGTGGTCCTGGGTCCTAGAGGGTGTAAGGTGGTCCTGGGTCCTAGAGGGTGTAAGGTGCTCCTGGGTCCTAGAGGGTGTAAGGTGCTCCTGGGTCCTAGAGGGTGTAAGGTGGTCCTGGGTCCTAGAGGGTGTAAGGTGCTCCTGGGTCCTAGAGTCAGTAAGGTGCTCCTGGGTCCTAGAGGGTGTAAGGTGCTCCTGGGTCCTAGAGGGTGTAAGGTGCTCCTGGGTCCTAGAGGGTGTAAGGTGCTCCTGGGTCCTAGAGGGTGTAAGGTGGTCCTGGGTCCTAGAGGGTGTAAGGTGGTCCTAGAGGGTGTAAGGTGGTCCTGGGTCCTAGAGGGTGTAAGGTGGTCCTGGGTCCTAGAGGGTGTAAGGTGGTCCTGGGTCCTAGAGGGTGTAAGGTGGTCCTGGGTCCTAGAGGGTGTAAGGTGGTCCTGGGTCCTAGAGGGTGTAAGGTGGTCCTGGGTCCTAGAGGGTGTAAGGTGGTCCTGGGTCCTAGAGGTGTCCCCTCCCCCCCCTGGTCCTGGGTCCTAGAGGGTGTAAGGTGGTCCTGGGTCCTAGAGGGTGTAAGGTGGTCCTGGGTCCTAGAGGGTGTAAGGTGCTCCTGGGTCCTAGAGGGTGTAAGGTGCTCCTGGGTCCTAGAGGGTGTAAGGTGCTCCTGGGTCCTAGAGGGTGTAAGGTGGTCCTGGGTCCTAGAGGGTGTGAGGTGGTCCTGGGTCCTAGAGGGTGTGAGGTGGTCCTGGGTCCTAGAGGGTGTAAGGTGGTCCTGGGTCCTAGAGGGTGTAAGGTGCTCCTGGGTCCTAGAGGGTGTAAGGTGGTCCTAGAGGGTGTAAGGTGCTCCTGGGTCCTAGAGGGTGTAAGGTGCTCCTGGGTCCTAGAGGGTGTAAGGTGCTCCTGGGTCCTAGAGGGTGTAAGGTGCTCCTGGGTCCTAGAGGGTGTAAGGTGGTCCTGGGTCCTAGAGGGTGTAAGGTGGTCCTGGGTCCTAGAGGGTGTAAGGTGGTCCTGGGTCCTAGAGGGTGTAAGGTGGTCCTGGGTCCTAGAGGGTGTATGGTGGTCCTGGGTCCTAGAGGGGTATGGGGTTCCTGGGTCCCTAGAGGGTGTAAGGTGGTCCTGGGTCCTAGAGGGTGTGAGTGGTCCTGGGTCTAGAGGGTGTAAGGTGGTCCTGGGTCCTAGAGGTGTCCCCTCCCCCCCCTGGTCCTGGGTCCTAGAGGGTGTAAGGTGGTCCTGGGTCCTAGAGGGTGTAAGGTGCTCCTGGGTCCTAGAGGGTGTAAGGTGCTCCTGGGTCCTAGAGGGTGTAAGGTGCTCCTGGGTCCTAGAGGGTGTAAGGTGCTCCTGGGTCCTAGAGGGTGTAAGGTGGTCCTGGGTCCTAGAGGGTGTAAGGTGGTCCTGGGTCCTAGAGGGTGTAAGGTGGTCCTGGGTCCTAGAGGGTGTAAGGTGGTCCTGGGTCCTAGAGGGTGTAAGGTGGTCCTGGGTCCTAGAGGGTGTAAGGTGGTCCTGGGTCCTAGAGGGTGTAAGGTGGTCCTGGGTCCTAGAGGGTGTAAGGTGGTCCTGGGTCCTAGAGGGTGTAAGGTGCTCCTGGGTCCTAGAGGGTGTAAGGTGGTCCTGGGTCCTAGAGGGTGTAAGGTGGTCCTGGGTCCTAGAGGGTGTAAGGTGGTCCTGGGTCCTAGAGGGTGTAAGGTGGTCCTGGGTCCTAGAGGGTGTATGGTGGTCCTGGGTCCTAGAGGGTGTAAGGTGGTCCTGGGTCCTAGAGGGTGTAAGGTGGTCCTGGGTCCTAGAGGGTGTAAGGTGGTCCTGGGTCCTAGAGGTGTCCCCTCCCCCCCCTGTTCCTGGGTCCTAGAGGGTGTAAGGTGGTCCTGGGTCCTAGAGGGTGTAAGGTGGTCCTGGGTCCTAGAGGGTGTAAGGTGGTCCTGGGTCCTAGAGGGTGTAAGGTGGTCCTGGGTCCTAGAGGGTGTAAGGTGGTCCTGGGTCCTAGAGGGTGTAAGGTGCTCCTGGGTCCTAGAGGGTGTAAGGTGGTCCTGGGTCCTAGAGGGTGTAGTGGTCCTGGGTCCTAGAGGGTGTAAGGTGGTCCTGGGTCCTAGAGGGTGTAAGGTGGTCCTGGGTCCTAGAGGGTGTAAGGTGGTCCTGGGTCCTAGAGGGTGTAAGGTGGTCCTGGGTCCTAGAGGGTGTAAGGTGGTCCTGGGTCCTAGAGGGTGTATGGTGGTCCTGGGTCCTAGAGGGTGTAAGGTGGTCCTGGGTCCTAGAGGGTGTAAGGTGGTCCTGGGTCCTAGAGGGTGTGAAGGTGGTCCTGGGTCCTAGAGGTGTCCCCTCCCCCCCTGTTCCTGGGTCCTAGAGGGTGTAAAGGTGTCCTGGGTCCTAGAGGGGTGTAAGGTGGTCTGGGTCCTAGAGGGTGTAAGGTGGTCCTGGGTCCTAGAGGGTGTAAGGTGGTCCTGGGTCCTTAGAGGGTGGAAGGTGGTCCTGGTCTAGAGGGTGTAAGGTGGCTCCTGGGTCCTAGAGGGTGTAAGGTGCCTGTTCCTGGGTCCTAGAGGGTGTGAGGTGGTCTGGGTCCTAGAGGGTGTAAGGTGCTCCCTGGGTCCTAGAGGGTGTAAGGTTGTCCTGGGTCCTAGAGGGTGTAAGGTGGTCCTGGGTCCTAAGAGGGTGTAAGGTGCTCCTGGGTCCTAGAGGGTGTAAGGTGGCTCCTGGGTTCCCTAGAGGGTGTTAGGTGCTCCTGGGTCCTAGAGGTGTGAGGTGCTCCTGGGTCCTAGAGGGTGTGAGGTGGTCCTGGTCCTAGAGGTGTGTAAGGTGCTCCTGGGTCCTAGAGGGTGTAAGGGTGCTCCTGGGTCCTAGAGGGTGTAAGGTGCTCCTGGGTCCTAGAGGGTGTAAGGTGCTCCTGGGTCCTAGAGGGTGTAAGGTGGTCCTGGGTCCTAGAGGGTGTAAGGTGCTCCTGGGTCCTAGAGGGTGTAAGGTGGTCCTGGGTCCTAGAGGGTGTAAGGTGGTCCTGGGTCCTAGAGGGTGTAAGGTGGTCCTGGGTCCTAGAGGGTGTAAGGTGGTCCTGGGTCCTAGAGGGTGTAAGGTGGTCCTGGGTCCTAGAGGGTGTAAGGCGGTCCTGGGTCCTAGAGGGTGTAAGGCGGTCCTGGGTCCTAGAGGGTGTAAGGTGGTCCTAGAGGGTGTAAGGTGGTCCTGGGTCCTAGAGGGTGTAAGGTGGTCCTGGGTCCTAGAGGGTGTAAGGTGGTCCTGGGTCCTAGAGGGTGTAAGGTGGTCCTGGGTCCTAGAGGGTGTAAGGTGCTCCTGGGTCCTAGAGGGTGTAAGGTGCTCCTGGGTCCTAGAGGGTGTAAGGTGGTCCTAGAGGGTGTAAGGTGCTCCTGGGTCCTAGAGGGTGTAAGGTGGTCCTAGAGGGTGTAAGGTGGTCCTGGGTCCTAGAGGGTGTAAGGTGCTCCTGGGTCCTAGAGGGTGTAAGGTGCTCCTGGGTCCTAGAGGGTGTAAGGTGCTCCTGAGTCCTAGAGGGTGTAAGGTGGTCCTGGGTCCTAGAGGGTGTAAGGTGGTCCTGGGTCCTAGAGGGTGTAAGGTGGTCCTGGGGTCCTAGAGGGTGTAAGGTGGTCCTGGGTCCTAGAGGGTGTAAGGTGCTCCTGGGTCCTAGAGGGTGTAAGGTGGTCCTGGGTCCTAGAGGGTGTAAGGTGCTCCTGGGTCCTAGAGGGTGTAAGGTGGTCCTGGGTCCTAGAGGGTGTGAGGTGGTCCTGGGTCCTAGAGGTGTCCCCTCCCCCCCTGTTCCTGGGTCCTAGAGGGTGTAAGGTGGTCCTGGGTCCTAGAGGGTGTAAGGTGGTCCTGGGTCCTAGAGGGTGTAAGGTGGTCCTGGGTCCTAGAGGGTGTAAGGTGGTCCTGGGTCCTAGAGGGTGTAGGTGGTCCTGGGTCCTAGAGGGTGTAAGGTGGTCCTGGTCCTAGAGGTGTCCCCTCCCCCCCCTGTTCCTGGGTCCTAGAGGGTGTAAGGTGGTCCTGGGTCTAGAGGGTGTAAGGTGGTCTGGGTCCTAGAGGGGTGTAAGGTGCTCCTGGGTCCTAGAGGGTGTAAGGTGCTCCTGGGTCCTAGAGGGTGTAAGGTGCTCCTGGGTCCTAGAGGGTGTAAGGTGGTCCTGGGTCCTAGAGGGTGTGAGGTGGTCCTGGGTCCTAGAGGGTGTGAGGTGCTCCTGGGTCCTAGAGGGTGTAAGGTGGTCCTGGGTCCTAGAGGGTGTAAGGTGGTCCTGGGTCCTAGAGGGTGTAAGGTGGCTCCTGGGTCCTAGAGGGTGTAAGGTGGTCACTAGAGGTGTAAGGGTGCTCCTGGGTCCTAGAGGGTGTAAGGTGCTCCTGGGTCCTAGAGGGTGTAAGGTTGGTCCTGGGTCCTAGAGGGTGTAAGGGTGGTCCTGGGTCCTAGAGGGTGTAAGGTGGTCCTGGGTCCTAGAGGGTGTAAGGTGGTCCCTGGGTCCTAGAGGGTGTAAGGTGGTCCTGGGTCCTAGAGGGTGTAAGGTGGTCCTGGGTCCTAGAGGGTGTAAGGTGCTCCTGGGTCCTAGAGGGTTGTAAGGTGCTCCTGGGTCCTAGAGGGTGTAAGGTGCTCCTGGGTCCTAGAGGGTGTAAGGTGCTCCTGGGTCCTAGAGGGTGTAAGGTGCTCCTGGGTCCTAGAGGGTGTAAGGTGGTCCTGGGTCCTAGAGGGTGTAAGGTGGTCCTGGGTCCTAGAGGGTGTATGGTGGTCCTGGGTCCTAGAGGGTGTATGGTGGTCCTGGGTCCTAGAGGGTGTATGGTGGTCCTGGGTCCTAGAGGGTGTAAGGTGGTCCTGGGTCCTAGAGGGTGTAAGGTGGTCCTGGGTCCTAGAGGTGTCCCCCTCCCCCCCTGTTCCTGGGTCCTAGAGGGTGTAAGGTGGTCCTGGGTCCTAGAGGGTGTAAGGTGGTCCTGGGTCCTAGAGGGTGTAAGGTGGTCCTGGGTCCTAGAGGTGTCCCCTCCCCCCCCTGTTCCTGGGTCCTAGAGGGTGTAAGGTGGTCCTGGGTCCTAGAGGGTGTAAGGTGGTCCTGGGTCCTAGAGGGTGTAAGGTGCTCCTGGGTCCTAGAGGGTGTAAGGTGGTCCTGGGTCCTAGAGGGGTAAGGTGCTCCTGGGTCCCTAGAGGGTGTAAGGGTGGTCCTGGGTCCTAGAGGGTGTAAGGTGGTCCTGGGTCCTAGAGGGTGTAAGGTGGTCCTGGGTCCTAGAGGGTGTAGGTGGTCCTGGGTCCTAGAGGGTGTAAGGTGGTCCTGGGTCCTAGAGGGTGTCATGTGCTCCTGGGTCCTAGAGGGTGTAAGGGTGCTCCTGGGTCCTAGAGGGTGTAAGGTGCTCCTGGGTCCTAGAGGGTGTAAGGTGCTCCTGGGTCCTAGAGGGGTGTGTGAGGGCTCCTTGGGTCCTAGAGGGTGTGAGGTGCTCCTGGGTCCTAGAGGGTGTGAGGTGCTCCTGGGTCCTAGAGGGTGTGAGGTGCTCCTGGGTCCTAGAGGGTGTGAGGTGCTCCTGGGTCCTAGAGGGTGTGAGGTGCTCCTGGGTCCTAGAGGGTGTGAGGTGCTCCTGGGTCCTAGAGGGTGTGAGGTGGTCCTGGGTCCTAGAGGGTGTGAGGTGGTCCTGGGTCCTAGAGGGTGTAAGGTGGTCCTGGGTCCTAGAGGGTGTAAGGCGGTCCTGGGTCCTAGAGGGTGTAAGGCGGTCCTGGGTCCTAGAGGGTGTAAGGTGGTCCTAGAGGGTGTAAGGTGGTCCTGGGTCCTAGAGGGTGTAAGGTGCTCCTGGGTCCTAGAGGGTGTAAGGTGGTCCTAGAGGGTGTAAGGTGGTCCTGGGTCCTAGAGGGTGTAAGGTGTCCTGGTCCTAGAGGGTGTAAGGTGCTCTGGGTCCTAGAGGGTGTAAGGTGCTCCTGGGTCCTAGAGGGTGTAAGGTGCTCCTGGGTCCTAGAGGGTGTAAGGTGCTCCTGGGTCCCTAGAGGGTGTAAGGTGCTCCTGGGTTCCTAGAGGGTGTAAGGTGCTCCTGGGTCCTAGAGGGTGTAAGGTGCTCCTGGGTCCTAGAGGGTGTAAGGTGCTCCTGGGTCCTAGAGGGTGTAAGGTGCTCCTGGGTCCTAGAGGGTGTAAGGTGCTCCTGGGTCCTAGAGGGTGTAAGGTGCTCCTGGGTCCTAGAGGGTGTAAGGTGCTCCTGGGTCCTAGAGGGTGTAAGGTGCTCCTGGGTCCTAGAGGGTGTAAGGTGCTCCTGGGTCCTAGAGGGTGTAAGGTGCTCCTGGGTCCTAGAGGGTGGAAGGTGCTCCTGGGTCCTAGAGGGTGGAAGGTGCTCCTGGGTCCTAGAGGGTGTAAGGTGCTCCTGGGTCCTAGAGGGTGTAAGGTGCTCCTGGGTCCTAGAGGTGTCCCCCCCCCCCCCCCCCCTGTTCCTGGGTCCTAGAGGGTGTAGATGTGCCCCCCCCCCCCCCCCCCCCCCCCCCCCCCGTTCTTGGGTCCTAGAGGTGTGCCCCCCCCCCCTGTTCCTGGGTCCTAGAGGTGTGCCCCCCCCCCCCCTGTTCCTGGGTCCTAGAGGTGTGCCCCCCCCCCTGTTCCTGGGTCCTAGAGGTGTGCCCCCCCCTGTTCCTGGGTCCTAGAGGTGTGCCCCCCCCTGTTCCTGGGTCCTAGAGGTGTGCCTTCCCCCCCTCTTCCTGGGTCCTAGAGGTGTGCCCCCCCCTCTTCCTGGGTCCTAGAGGGTGTAAGGTGGTCCTGGGTCCTAGTGGGTGTAAGGTGCTCCTGGGTCCTAGAGGGTGTGAGGTGGTCCTGGGTCCTAGAGGGTGTAAGGTGCTCCTGGGTCCTAGAGGTGTCCCCCCCCCCCCCCCCCCCTGTTCCTGGGTCCTAGAGGGTGTAGATGTGCCCCCCCCCCCCCCCGTTCCTGGGTCTAGAGGTGCCCCCCCCCCCCCCCCCCCCCCCCCCCCCCCCCCCCCCCGTTCCTGGGTCCTAGAGGTGTGCTCCCCCCCCCGTTCCTGGGTCCTAGAGGTGTGCCCCCCCCCCTGTTCCTGGGTCCTAGAGGTGTGCCCCCCCCCTGTTCCTGGGTCCTAGAGGTGTGCCCCCCCCCTGTTCCTGGGTCCTAGAGGTGTGCCCCCCCCCTCTTCCTGGGTCCTAGAGGTGTGCCCCCCCCTGTTCCTGGGTCCTAGAGGTGTGCCCCCCCCCCCCTCTTCCTGGGTCCTAGAGGTGTGCCCCCTTCCCTTCCTGGCTCCTGGTGGTGTGAGGTTCGGCAGGATTGGTGCGGGGTCCCGGTGCTCCTGATGCTGGGGGGTAGGTTTGCAGGGTTGGCGCGGGGTCCCGATGCTGCTGGGGGGGGGGGGGGGGGGGGGGGTAGGTTTGCAGGGTTTGCAGCTCCTGCTTAAGGGGATGAAGCTTCAGGGCTGGTTCTTCTCCATAAATCCTGCAGGAAGATTGTATATAACTAAGCGTGATTCCTATTGTTTTTCTCTCCTCAGTATCCAGCCTGTGTACGGTGCCCAGCAGCCCCCGCTAGAGAGGAGGTAAGGCGACCCCAGAATATCTGCCCCCCCCCCCCTTATGTGTCAGGAGACCCCAGAATATCGCCCCCCTTATGTGTCAGGAGACCCCAGAATATCTGCCCCCCCCTTTATGTGTCAGGAGACCCCAGAATATCTGCCCCCCCCCCCCCTTATGTGTCAGGAGACCCCAGAATATCTGCCCCCCCCCCCCCTTATGTAATCTCCAAAAAACTAGCGGAAATTAGGGTGCCGCCTCCCAATATTGGAATAAGACCCAGTGGTCAGTATATATCAATGTAATCACCGACGCATATGGACCACTTAAGGACAATTAATACATAACCTTTAATAATACTTTAAAAACAAGGTCCATACAACATGTACACACAAAAAAAAAAAAAAAACACCCATTGGTGCCCTATATATACAGTGTGGTATCCTCAAGAGCACTAGCAAAATAGAATAGAATAGATCTCCATCTCATCGTGGGGGGATCCTGGAATCATCCGGGACCTTGTGAGAGGGCTGTCACTATTTCCTGACTCAGCACATCCTAAGCTAAGTGACGGCTAGACATGTACATTATGACAGTATCTTTGCTAGTGTGTCATGGGTATTGGTAGTAGAGGTACAGCTGGTAGCGCTATAACTGGCGCTCCCCACCACAGTATATACTACGAGTAACCCTTTTTATCATATATCATTGCATTTAATTATTAAAGGTCCATTTTATTGAGAGGAGATCTTCACAGCAGCTAATATTATAGGGCACATCCATTTTGGAGTGCTGGGACTGTTCCCTGATGAAACCGTCACATATTGGGACGGTAGAAACGCGTTGGAACGAGTGTTGTAAATTTCATATACACTCCAAGTAATTTCTGTATCTATTGTGCTGCTGCAATTACACGTTTAGGTGATTGTAAGTTGTCACATGTGTTGCACTGTTTTTTTGCTTTTTGTCTCTTTGTTTGTTTTTTCTCCTGAGCACTTACAACAGGAGAGGGACTGTCACCGTGGTTGGGGCCACCCTGTTAAGGAGGTGGGTACCCCAAAAGGCAGGGTAAGAGGCTATTTAGGGTCAGCTGAGGGTGCACCAACCCCCCTCCCCCCCCTTTACCATAGCACTGATCATTGTACCCTGTGACAGCCTTGACCATTACTCCTGTTATGTCTATTTAGTTATTTGTTCCTTCTATTTTGCTAGTGCTCTTGAGGATACCACACTGTATATATAGGGCACCAATGGGTGTTTTTTTTTTTTTTGTGTGTACATGTTGTATGGACCTTGTTTTTAAAGTATTATTAAAGGTTATGTATTAATTGCCCCCCCCTTATGTGTCAGGAGACCCCAGAATATCTGCCCCCCCCCCCTTATGTGTCAGGAGACCCCAGAATATCTGCCCCCCCCCCTTATGTATCAGGAGACCCCAGAATATCTGCCCCCCCCCTTATGTGTCAGGAGACCCCAGAATATCTGCCCCCCCCCCCCCCCCTTATGTGTCAGGAGACCCCAGAATATCTGCCCCCCCCCCCCTTATGTATCAGGAGACCCCAGAATATCTGCCCCCCCCTTATGTGTCAGGAGACCCCAGAATATCTGCCCCCCCCCCCCCCCTTATGTGTCAGGAGACCCCAGAATATCTGCCCCCCCCCCCTTATGTGTCAGGAGACCCCAGAATATCTGCCCCCCCCCCTTATGTGTCAGGAGACCCCAGAATATCTGCCCCCCCCTTATGTGTCAGGAGACCCCAGAATATCTGCCCCCCCATGTGTCAGGAGACCCCAGAATATCTGCCCCCCTTATGTGTCAGGAGACCCCAGAATATCTGCCCCCCCCCCCCTTATGTGTCAGGAGACCCCAGAATATCTGCCCCCCCCCTTATGTGTCAGGAGACCCCAGAATATCTGCCCCCCCCCCCATGTGTCAGGAGACCCCAGAATATCCGCCCCCCCCCCCTTATGTGTTAGGAGACCCCAGAATATCTGCCCCCCCCCCTTATGTGTCAGGAGACCCCAGAATATCCGCCCCCTTATGTGTCAGGAGACCCCAGAATATCTGCCCCCCCCCCCTTATGTGTCAGGAGACCCCAGAATATCTGCCCCCCCCCCTTATGTGTCAGGAGACCCCAGAATATCTGCCCCCCCCCTTATGTGTCAGGAGACCCCATAATATCTGCCCCCCCCCTTATGTGTCAGGAGACCCCAGAATATCTGCCCCCCCTTATGTGTCAGGAGACCCCAGAATATCTGCCCCCCCCCTTATGTGTCAGGAGACCCCAGAATATCTGCCCCCCCCCCTTATGTGTCAGGAGACGGGAGATACTGAAGTACAAAGAGTTGAAGATGTCACGTACTGCCTGCGTTCTGTGCCGTTATTCCCGCTAATAGAGACAGAGGTCGGGTTACTGGGAGTTCAGGTGTGACCATGGAGGTTACTGGGGGGGGGGGGGCAGATGTGACCATGGAGGTTACTGGGGGGGGGGGGCAGATGTGACCATGGAGGTTACTGGGGGGGGGGGGCAGATGTGATCATGGAGGTTACTGGGGGGGGGGGCAGATGTGACCATGGAGGTTACTGGGGGGGGGGGGCAGATGTGACCGTGGAGGTTACTGGGGCGGGGGGGGGGGGTCAGATGTGACCATGGAGGTTACTGGGGGGGGGGCAGATGTGACCATGGAGGTTACTGGGGGGGGGGGGCAGATGTGATCATGGAGGTTACTGGGGGGGGGGGCAGATGTGACCATGGAGGTTACTGGGGGGGGGGGGGCAGATGTGACCGTGGAGGTTACTGGGGCGGGGGGGGGGGGTCAGATGTGACCATGGAGGTTACTGGGGGGGGGGGCAGATGTGACCATGGAGGTTACTGGGGGGGGGGGCAGATGTGATCATGGAGGTTACTGGGGGGGGGGGCAGATGTGACCATGGAGGTTACTGGGGCGGGGGGGGGGGTCAGATGTGACCATGGAGGTTACTGGGGGGGGGGCAGATGGGACCGTCCTGTATGACGCTGTGGTATAATAATCCTGTATGATGCTGTGGTATAATAATCCCGTATGACGCTGTAGTAATCCCGCACATTGTGGTATAATAATCCCGTATGACGCTGTGGTATAATAATCCTGTATGATGCTGTGGTATAATAATCCCGTATGACGCTGTGGTATAATAATCCCGTATGACGCTGTGGTATAATAATCCCGTATGACGCTGTGGTATAATAATCCCGTATGACGCTGTGGTATAATAATCCCGTATGACGCTGTAGTATAATAATCCCATATGATGCTGTGGTATAATAATCCCATATGACGCTGTAGTAATCCCGCACATTGTGGTATAATAATCCCGTATGACGCTGTGGTATAATAATCCCGTATGACGCTGTGGTATAATAATCCCGTATGACGCTGTGGTATAATAATCCCGTATGACGCTTGGTATAATAATCCTGTATGATGCTGTGTTATAATAATCCTGTATGACGCTGTGGTATAATAATCCCATATGACGCTTGGTATAATAATCCCGTATGACGCTGTAGTAATCCCGCACATTGTGGTATAATAATCCTGTATGATGCTGTGGTATAATAATCCCATATGACGCTTGGTATAATAATCCCGTATGACGCTGTGGTATAATAATCCCGTATGACGCTGTGGTATAATAATCCTGTATGATGCTGTGGTATAATAATCCTGTATGATGCTGTGTTATAATAATCCTGTATGACGCTGTGGTATAATAATCCCGTATGACGCTTGGTATAATAATCCCATATGACGCTTGGTATAATAATCCCGTATGACGCTGTAGTAATCCCGCACATTGTGGTATAATAATCCTGTATGATGCTGTGGTATAATAATCCCATATGACGCTTGGTATAATAATCCTGTATGACGCTGTGGTATAATAATCCCGTATGACGCTGTGGTATAATAATCCTGTATGACGCTGTGGTATAATAATCCTGTATGATGCTGTGTTATAATAATCCTGTATGACGCTGTGGTATAATAATCCCATATGACGCTGTAGTAATCCCGCACATTGTGGTATAATAATCCTGTATGATGCTGTGGTATAATAATCCCATATGACGCTGTAGTAATCCCGCACATTGTGGTATAATAATCCTGTATGATGCTGTGGTATAATAATCCCATATGACGCTGTAGTAATCTCGCACATTGTGGTATAATAATCCTGTATGATGCTGTGGTATAATAATCCCGTATGACGCTGTGGTATAATAATCCCGTATGACGCTGTAGTAATCCCGCACATTGTGGTATAATAATCCCATATGACGCTTGGTATAATAATCCTGTATGATGCTGTGGTATAATAATCCTGTATGACGCTGTGGTATAATAATCCCCTATGACGCTGTAGTAATCCAGCACATTGTGGTATAATAATCCTGTATGATGCTGTGGTATAATAATCCCATATGACGCTGTAGTAATCCCGCACATTGTGGTATAATAATCCTGTATGATGCTGTGGTATAATAATCCCATATGACGCTGTAGTAATCCCGCACATTGTGGTATAATAATCCTGTATGATGCTGTGGTATAATAATCCCATATGACGCTGTAGTAATCCCGCACATTGTGGTATAATAATCCTGTATGATGCTGTGGTATAATAATCCCATATGACGCTTGGTATAATAATCCTGTATGATGCTGTGGTATAATAATCCCATATGACGCTTGGTATAATAATCCTGTATGATGCTGTGGTATAATAATCCCATATGACGCTTGGTATAATAATCCTGTATGACGCTGTGGTATAATAATCCCATATGACGCTGTAGTAATCCCGCACATTGTGGTATAATAATCCTGTATGATGCTGTGGTATAATAATCCCATATGACGCTTGGTATAATAATCCTGTATGATGCTGTGGTATAATAATCCTGTATGACGCTGTGGTATAATAATCCTGTATGATGCTGTGGTATAATAATCCCATATGACGCTTGGTATAATAATCCTGTATGACGCTGTGGTATAATAATCCCATATGACGCTGTGGTATAATAATCCCGTATGACGCTGTAGTAATCCCGCACATTGTGGTATAATAATCCCGTATGACGCTGTGGTATAATAATCCCGTATGATGCTTGGTATAATAATCCCGTATGATGCTGTGGTATAATAATCCTATATGACGCTTGGTATAATAATCCTGTATGACGCTGTGGTATAATAATCCCGTATGACGCTTGGTATAATAATCCTGTATGACGCTGTGGTATAATAATCCCGTATGATGCTTGGTATAATAATCCCGTATGACGCTGTAGTAATCCCGCACATTGTGGTATAATAATCCCGTATGACGCATTTTGTTTCCCTCCAGTTTCTCATCCAATCACCCGCGGTTGCACTTACATCATCCAAAAAGTCGGAAAGCCTCCAGTTTCCATGAATTTGCGAGAAGTACGAGTGACGCGTGGGATATCGATGATGATGATGAGGGCGAAGAGATTCTCCATTCCGTCTCCTATCAGACCCTCGGCTCCAAAATGGCCGACACTGAGGGGGAAATCACCTCCAATTGCAAGAGGCCTGAAGAGAACTCCAGCCAGACGCTCGTCACTTCAGTGAGTGAAGACCAGCTGCACCGAGTGACCACAGGTGGGGGCTGCCGGGGGGCGCAGTCTGCAGGGGACGTAGGGCTGCCGGGGGGTGCAGTCTGCAGGGGACGTAGGGCTGCCGGGGGGCGCAGTCTGCAGGGGACGTAGGGCTGCCGGGGGCGCAGTCTGCAGGGGACGTAGGGCTGCCGGGGGGCGCAGTCTGCAAGGGACGTAGGGCTGCCGGGGGGCGCAGTCTGCAAGGGACGTAGGGCTGCCGGGGGGCGCTGTCTGCAGGGGACGGGGGAGGGGCTGCCGGGATGCGCAGTCTGCAGGGGACGTAGGGCTGCCGGGGGGCGCAGTCTGCAGGGGACGTAGGGCTGCCGGGGGGCGCAGTCTGCAGGGGACGTAGGGCTGCCGGGGGGCGCAGTCTGCAGGGGACGGGGGAGGGGCTGCCGGGGGGCGCAGTCTGCAGGGGACGGGGGAGGGGCTGCCGGGGGACGCAGTCTGCAGGGGACGGGGGAGGGGCTGCCGGGGGACGCAGTCTGCAGGGGACGGGGGAGGGGCTGCCGGGATGCGCAGTCTGCAGGGGACAGGGGGCTGCCGGGGGGCGCAGTCTGCAGGGGACAGGGGGCTGCCGGGGGGCGCAGTCTGCAGGGGACGGGCTGCCGGGGGGCGCAGTCTGCAGGGGACGGAGGGCTGCCGGGGGGGGCGCAGTCTGCAGGGGGGGGGGGGGCTGTCTACCGGGGACTGCCGGGGGGCGCAGTCTGCCGGGGACGGGGGGCGCAGTCTGCCGGGGACGGGGGGCTGTCGGGGGGCGCTGTCTGCAGGGGACGGGGGGCTGCCGGGGGGCACAGTCTGCAGGGGACGTAGGGCTGCCGGGGGGTGCAGTCTGCAGGGGACGTAGGGCTGCCGGGGGGCGCAGTCTGCAGGGGACGGGGGAGGGGCTGCCGGGGGACGCAGTCTGCAGGGGACGGGGGAGGGGCTGCCGGGGGACGCAGTCTGCAGGGGACGGGGGAGGGGCTGCCGGGATGCGCAGTCTGCAGGGGACAGGGGGCTGCCGGGGGGCGCAGTCTGCAGGGGACGGGCTGCCGGGGGGCGCAGTCTGCAGGGGACGGAGGGCTGCCGGGGGGGGCGCAGTCTGCAGGGGACGGGGGGCTGCCGGGGGGGGGGGGGGGCTGTCTACCGGGGACTGCCGGGGGGCGCAGTCTGCCGGGGACGGGGGGCGCAGTCTGCCGGGGACGGGGGGCTGTCGGGGGGCGCTGTCTGCAGGGGACGGGGGGCTGCCGGGGGGCACAGTCTGCAGGGGAGGGGGGGGGGCTGCCGGGGGGCGCAGTTTGCAGGGGAGGGGGAGGGGGGGCTGGGTTTGGGCTGCTGAGGGGCGCTGTCTGCGGGGGACGGGGGGGCGCTGTCTGCAGGGGATGGGGGGCTGCCGGGGGGGCGCTGTCTGCAGGGGATGGGGGCCTGCCGGGGGGGGTGCTGTCTGCAGGGGACGGGGGCTGCCGGGGGGGGGGGGGGGGGGGGGGGGCGCTGTCTGGTCTCTATGGTCTGTATGATATGTCTGGTCTCTATGGTCTGTATGATGTGTCTGGTCTCTATGGTCTGTATGATATGTCTGGTCTCTATGATATGTCTGGTCTCTATGGTCTGTATGATATGTCTGGTCTCTATGGTCTGTATGATGTGTCTGGTCTCTATGGTCTGTATGATGTGTCTGGTCTCTATGGTCTGTATGATGTGTCTGGTCTCTATGGTCTGTATGATGTGTCTGGTCTCTATGGTCTGTATGATGTGTCTGGTCTCTATGGTCTGTATGATGTGTCTGGTCTCTATGGTCTGTATGATGTGTCTGGTCTCTATGGTCTGTATGATATGTCTGGTCTCTATGGTCTGTATGATATGTCTGGTCTCTATGGTCTGTATGATATGTCTGGTCTGTATGATATGTCTGGTCTCTATGGTCTGTATGATATGTCTGGTCTCTATAACTGTATGATATGTCTGGTCTCTATGGTCTGTATGATATGTCTGGTCTCTATAACTGTATGATGTGTCTGGTCTCTATGGTCTGTATGATGTGTCTGGTCTCTATGGTCTGTATGATGTGTCTGGTCTCTATAACTGTATGATATGTCTGGTCTCTATGGTCTGTGTGATATGTCTGGTCTCTATGGTCTGTATGATGTGTCTGGTCTCTATGGTCTGTATGATGTGTCTGGTCTCTATGGTCTGTATGATGTGTCTGGTCTCTATGGTCTGTATGATATGTCTGGTCTCTATGGTCTGTATGATATGTCTGGTCTGTATGATATGTCTGGTCTCTATAACTGTATGATGTGTCTGGTCTCTATGGTCTGTATGATATGTCTGGTCTCTATAACTGTATGATATGTCTGGTCTCTATGGTCTGTATGATATGTCTGGTCTGTATGATATGTCTGGTCTCTATAACTGTATGATGTGTCTGGTCTCTATGGTCTGTATGATGTGTCTGGTCTCTATAACTGTATGATGTGTCTGGTCTCTATGGTCTGTATGATGTGTCTGGTCTCTATAACTGTATGATATGTCTGGTCTCTATGGTCTGTATGATATGTCTGGTCTCTATGGTCTGTATGATATGTCTGGTCTCTATGGTCTGTGTGATGTGTCTGGTCTCTATGGTCTGTATGATGTGTCTGGTCTCTATGGTCTGTATGATGTGTCTGGTCTCTATGGTCTGTATGATGTGTCTGGTCTCTATGGTCTGTATGATGTGTCTGGTCTCTAACTGTATGATATGTCTGGTCTCTATGGTCGTATGATATGTCTGGTCTCTATGGCTGTATGATGTGTCTGGTCTCTATGGTCTGTATGATGTGTCTGGTCTCTATGGTCTGTATGATATGTCTGGTCTCTATGGTCTGTATGATGTGTCTGGTCTCTATAACTGTATGATGTGTCTGGTCTCTATGGTCTGTATGATGTGTCTGGTCTCTATAACTGTATGATGTGTCTGGTCTCTATGGTCTGTATGATATGTCTGGTCTCTATGGTCTGTATGATGTGTCTGGTCTCTATGGTCTGTGTGATGTGTCTGGTCTCTATGGTCTGTATGATATGTCTGGTCTCTATGGTCTGTATGATATGTCTGGTCTCTATGGTCTGTGTGATGTGTCTGGTCTCTATGGTCTGTATGATATGTCTGGTCTCTATGGTCTGTATGATGTGTCTGGTCTCTAACTGTATGATATGTCTGGTCTCTATGGTCGTATGATATGTCTGGTCTCTATGGCTGTATGATGTGTCTGGTCTCTATGGTCTGTATGATGTGTCTGGTCTCTATGGTCTGTATGATATGTCTGGTCTCTATGGTCTGTATGATATGTCTGGTCTCTATGGTCTGTGTGATATGTCTGGTCTCTATGGTCTGTGTGATATGTCTGGTCTCTATGGTCTGTATGATGTGTCTGGTCTCTATGGTCTGTGTGATGTGTCTGGTCTCTATGGTCTGTATGATGTGTCTGGTCTCTATGGTCTGTGTGATGTGTCTGGTCTCTATGGTCTGTATGATGTGTCTGGTCTCTATGGTCTGTATGATGTGTCTGGTCTCTATGGTCTGTGTGATATGTCTGGTCTCTATGGTCTGTATGATATGTCTGGTCTCTATGGTCTGTGTGATATGTCTGGTCTCTATGGTCTGTGTGATGTGTCTGGTCTCTATGGTCTGTATGATATGTCTGGTCTGTATGATATGTCTGGTCTCTATAACTGTATGATGTGTCTGGTCTCTATGGTCTGTATGATGTGTCTGGTCTCTATAACTGTATGATGTGTCTGGTCTCTATGGTCTGTGTGATGTGTCTGGTCTCTATGGTCTGTATGATGTGTCTGGTCTCTATGGTCTGTATGATGTGTCTGGTCTCTATAACTGTATGATGTGTCTGGTCTCTATGGTCTGTATGATGTGTCTGGTCTCTATAACTGTATGATGTGTCTGGTCTCTATGGTCTGTATGATGTGTCTGGTCTCTATGGTCTGTATGATGTGTCTGGTCTCTATGGTCTGTATGATGTGTCTGGTCTCTATGGTCTGTATGATGTGTCTGGTCTCTATGGTCTGTATGATGTGTCTGGTCTCTATAACTGTATGATGTGTCTGGTCTCTATGGTCTGTATGATGTGTCTGGTCTCTATGGTCTGTGTGATGTGTCTGGTCTCTATGGTCTGTATGATATGTCTGGTCTCTATGGTCTGTATGATGTGTCTGGTCTCTATGGTCTGTGTGATGTGTCTGGTCTCTATGGTCTGTATGATGTGTACCTGGGCTCATATTGTCTGGGGTATGATGTGTCTGGTCTCTATGGTCTTGTATGATCTGTCTGGTCTCTAACTGTATGATTGTGTCTGGTCTCTATGGTCTGTATGATGTGTCTGGTCTCTATGGTCTGTATGATGTTGTCTGGTCTCTATGGGCTGTATGATGTGTCTGGTCCTCTATGGTCTGTATGATGTGTTCTGGTCTCTATGGTCTGTATGATGATGTGTCTGGTCTCTATGGTCTGTATGATGTGTCTGGTCTCTAAACTGTATGATATGTCTGGTCTCTATGGTCTGTAATGATAGTGTCTGGTCTCTATGGTCTGTATGATGTGTCTGGTACTCTATGGTCTGTATGATGATGTCTGGTCCTATGGTCTGTATGATATGTCTGGTCTCTATGGTCTGTATGATGTGTCTGGTCTCTATGGTCTGTATGATGTGTCTGGTCTCTATAACTGTATGATGTGTCTGGTCTCTATGGTCTGTATGATGTGTCTGGTCTCTATGGTCTGTATGATATGTCTGGTCTCTATAACTGTATGATGTGTCTGGTCTCTATGGTCTGTATGATGTGTCTGGTCTCTATGGTCTGTATGATGTGTCTGGTCTCTATGGTCTGTATGATATGTCTGGTCTGTATGATATGTCTGGTCTGTATGATATGTCTGGTCTCTATGGTCTGTATGATGTGTCTGGTCTCTATGGTCTGTATGATGTGTCTGGTCTCTATGGTCTGTATGATGTGTCTGGTCTCTATAACTGTATGATGTGTCTGGTCTCTATGGTCTGTATGATGTGTCTGGTCTCTATAACTGTATGATGTGTCTGGTCTCTATGGTCTGTATGATGTGTCTGGTCTCTATAACTGTATGATGTGTCTGGTCTCTATGGTCTGTATGATATGTCTGGTCTCTATGGTCTGTATGATGTGTCTGGTCTCTATGGTCTGTATGATATGTCTGGTCTCTATGGTCTGTATGATGTGTCTGGTCTCTATGGTCTGTATGATGTGTCTGGTCTGTATGATATGTCTGGTCTCTATAACTGTATGATATGTCTGGTCTCTATGGTCTGTATGATGTGTCTGGTCTCTATAACTGTATGATGTGTCTGGTCTCTATGGTCTGTATGATAGGTCTGGTCTCTATGGTCTGTATGATGTGTCTGGTCTCTATGGTCTGTATGATGTGTCTGGTCTGTATGATATGTCTGGTCTCTATAACTGTATGATATGTCTGGTCTCTATGGTCTGTATGATGTGTCTGGTCTCTATAACTGTATGATATGTCTGGTCTCTATGGTCTGTATGATCTGTCTGGTCTCTATGGTCTGTATGATGTGTCTGGTCTCTATGGTCTGTATGATATGTCTGGTCTCTATGGTCTGTATGATATGTCTGGTCTCTATGGTCTGTATGATATGTCTGGTCTCTATGGTCTGTATGATGTGTCTGGTCTCTATGGTCTGTGTGATGTGTCTGGTCTCTATAACTGTATGATGTGTCTGGTCTCTATGGTCTGTATGATGTGTCTGGTCTCTATGGTCTGTATGATCTGTCTGGTCTCTATGGTCTGTATGATGTGTCTGGTCTCTATAACTGTATGATGTGTCTGGTCTCTATAACTGTATGATCTGTCTGGTCTCTATAACTGTATGATGTGTCTGGTCTCTATAACTGTATGATGTGTCTGGTCTCTATGGTCTGTATGATGTGTCTGGTCTCTATGGTCTGTATGATATGTCTGGTCTCTATGGTCTGTATGATGTGTCTGGTCTCTATGGTCTGTATGATATGTCTGGTCTCTATGGTCTGTATGATATGTCTGGTCTCTATGGTCTGTATGATGTGTCTGGTCTCTATGGTCTGTATGATGTGTCTGGTCTCTATGGTCTGTATGATGTGTCTGGTCTCTATGGTCTGTGTGATGTGTCTGGTCTCTATGGTCTGTATGATGTGTCTGGTCTCTATGGTCTGTATGATATGTCTGGTCTCTATGGTCTGTATGATATGTCTGGTCTCTATGGTCTGTATGATGTGTCTGGTCTCTATGGTCTGTGTGATGTGTCTGGTCTCTATAACTGTATGATGTGTCTGGTCTCTATGGTCTGTATGATGTGTCTGGTCTCTATGGTCTGTATGATGTGTCTGGTCTCTATGGTCTGTATGATGTGTCTGGTCTCTATGGTCTGTATAATGTGTCTGGTCTCTATAACTGTATGATATGTCTGGTCTCTATGGTCTGTATGATGTGTCTGGTCTCTATGGTCTGTATGATGTGTCTGGTCTCTATGGTCTGTATGATAGGTCTGGTCTCTATAACTGTATGATGTGTCTGGTCTCTATGGTCTGTATGATGTGTCTGGTCTCTATAACTGTATGATGTGTCTGGTCTCTATGGTCTGTATGATATGTCTGGTCTCTATGGTCTGTATGATGTGTCTGGTCTCTATGGTCTGTGTGATGTGTCTGGTCTCTATGGTCTGTATGATGTGTCTGGTCTCTATGGTCTGTATGATGTGTCTGGTCTCTATGGTCTGTATGATGTGTCTGGTCTCTATGGTCTGTATGATCTGTCTGGTCTCTATAACTGTATGATGTGTCTGGTCTCTATGGTCTGTATGATGTGTCTGGTCTCTATGGTCTGTATAATGTGTCTGGTCTCTATGGTCTGTATGATGTGTCTGGTCTCTATGGTCTGTATGATGTGTCTGGTCTCTATGGTCTGTATGATGTGTCTGGTCTCTATAACTGTATGATGTGTCTGGTCTCTATGGTCTGTATGATGTGTCTGGTCTCTATAACTGTATGATATGTCTGGTCTCTATGGTCTGTATGATATGTCTGGTCTCTATGGTCTGTATGATGTGTCTGGTCTCTATGGTCTGTATGATATGTCTGGTCTCTATGGTCTGTATGATATGTCTGGTCTCTATGGTCTGTATGATGTGTCTGGTCTCTATGGTCTGTATGATGTGTCTGGTCTCTATGGTCTGTATGATGTGTCTGGTCTCTATGGTCTGTATGATGTGTCTGGTCTGTATGATATGTCTGGTCTGTATGATATGTCTGGTCTCTATGGTCTGTATGATATGTCTGGTCTCTATGGTCTGTATGATAGGTCTGGTCTCTATGGTCTGTATGATAGGTCTGGTCTCTATGGTCTGTATGATATGTCTGGTCTCTATGGTCTGTATGATGTGTCTGGTCTCTATAACTGTATGATATGTCTGGTCTCTATGGTCTGTATGATATGTCTGGTCTCTATGGTCTGTATGATATGTCTGGTCTCTATGGTCTGTGTGATGTGTCTGGTCTCTATGATATGTCTGGTCTCTATGGTCTGTATGATATGTCTGGTCTCTATGGTCTGTATGATGTGTCTGGTCTCTATGGTCTGTATGATGTGTCTTTTCTCTATGGTCTGTATGATGTGTCTGGTCTCTATGGTCTGTATGATATGTCTGGTCTCTATAACTGTATGATGTGTCTGGTCTCTATGGTCTGTATGATGTGTCTGGTCTCTATGGTCTGTATGATAGGTCTGGTCTCTATGGTCTGTATGATAGGTCTGGTCTCTATGGTCTGTATGATAGGTCTGGTCTCTATGGTCTGTATGATATGTCTGGTCTCTATGGTCTGTATGATGTGTCTGGTCTCTATAACTGTATGATGTGTCTGGTCTCTATAACTGTATGATATGTCTGGTCTCTATGGTCTGTATGATATGTCTGGTCTCTATGATCTGTATGATATGTCTGGTCTCTATGGTCTGTATGATATGTCTGGTCTCTATGGTCTGTATGATATGTCTGGTCTCTATGGTCTGTATGATATGTCTGGTCTCTATGGTCTGTATGATATGTCTGGTCTCTATGGTCTGTATGATATGTCTGGTCTCTATGGTCTGTGTGGCGTGTGTCCGTGTGGCGTGTGTGTAGGCCGTTAGGCCGTCTCCCCGCTGGGTCCGGGGCCGTCTCGCTCACCTAGCCATCGAGCATAGCGCTATGTATAGTGGGAACTCTCCCGAGTTAGTTGTGTGGATTTGTGACCCCTGTGGCAGGAGTTGCTCCCAGTTTCCCCAGTATCCCCAGTACATCACCATACTGCAGCCGGTGGGGCCGTCTCAGTGACCGCTTTGTTTCTCCTCTTCCTCTGTCGCTGGAGACCCCGCTCTCCTCTCTGATCAATGTTTCTGCTTTTTCTGACTCTTAGATGCGTCGGTGCTGAGGAAGCCGCTCCAGAAACTGCAGTCGCATCCCTTCCGCCCCATCATCCCACTTGTGGCCCGGATATCCGATCAGAACGCGTCTGGGGCGCCTTCCATGACTCTCCGGGAGAAAACCCGGCTGGAGAAATTCAAGCAGCTGCTTTCCTGTTCAAACACCGACCTTGGTGAGAAGAACGAAAGAAACCGATGGAAAACCAGCTGTGTTTGTGTCCGGCCGCTCTCGCCCGTTCTTCCACTGACTTCCTTGACTTTCCCTTTTTTATAAGCAGACTGCAGGGGATTGGGGGCTTCCGGGGGCGCTGGCTGCAGGGGACGGGGGCTGCAGACGCAAAAATGGTTGGCAATGCTTTTGTGTACGCTTGATCCCTTTTTTTTTTTTTTTTTTTTTTTTTTTTTTTTTTTTTTAATAATAGAAGAACGGATGCAACAAATACAGCTACAAATACAGCTGGTTTTCATGCAACCCAGGAAGGGGCAAGAAGTGGTGTCGGGGGCCATACGCTTACTGTGTCACACTCCCTTCTAATGATTTCATCTTGTATATAGCAGTAGTAGCTCCTATAGCTGTATATAGTAGTAGTAGTTCCTATAGCTGTATATAGCAGCAGTAGCTCCTATAGCTGTATATAGCAGCAGTAGCTCCTGTAGCTGTATATAGCAGCAGTAGCTCCTGTAGCTGTATATAGCAGCAGTAGCTCCTGTAGCTGTATATAGCAGCAGTAGCTCCTGTAGCTGTATATAGCAGCAGTAGCTCCTGTAGCTGTATATAGCAGCAGTAGCTCCTGTAGCTGTATATAGCAGCAGTAACTCCTGTAGCTGTATATAGCAGCAGTAGCTGTATATAGCAGCAGTAGCTGTATATAGCAGCAGTAGCTCCTGTAGCTGTATATAGCAGCAGTAGCTCCTGTAGCTGTATATAGCAGCAGTAGCTCCTGTAGCTGTATATAGCAGCAGTAGCTCCTGTAGCTGTATATAGCAGCAGTAGCTCCTGTAGCTGTATATAGCAGCAGTAGCTCCTGTAGCTGTATATAGCAGCAGTAGCTCCTGTAGCTGTATATAGCAGCAGTAGCTCCTGTAGCTGTATATAGCAGCAGTAGCTCCTGTAGCTGTATATAGCAGCAGTAGCTCCTGTAGCTGTATATAGCAGCAGTAGCTCCTGTAGCTGTATATAGCAGCAGTAGCTCCTGTAGCTGTATATAGCAGCAGTAGCTCCTGTAGCTGTATATAGCAGCAGTAGCTCCTGTAGCTGTATATAGCAGCAGTAGCTCCTGTAGCTGTATATAGCAGCAGTAGCTCCTGTAGCTGTATATAGCAGCAGTAGTTCCTGTAGCTGTATATAGCAGCAGTAGTTCCTGTAGCTGTATATAGCAGCAGTAGCTCCTGTAGCTGTATATAGCAGCAGTAGCTCCTGTAGCTGTATATAGCAGCAGTAGCTCCTGTAGCTGTATATAGCAGCAGTAGCTCCTGTAGCTGTATATAGCAGCAGTAGCTCCTGTAGCTGTATATAGCAGCAGTAGCTCCTGTAGCTGTATATAGCAGCAGTAGCTCCTGTAGCTGTATATAGCAGCAGTAGCTCCTGTAGCTGTATATAGCAGCAGTAGCTCCTGTAGCTGTATATAGCAGCAGTAGCTCCTGTAGCTGTATATAGCAGCAGTAGTATATACAGCCGCCATCTTGTCTCCACTCTGCAGGTTGGTACATCAGTATCTCTGGTCTCCCGGCTGGTACAGGACACATGACGGGTGTTTGTAGCTGCTGGTAGTGATAACGTCTTTTCTTACAGATGAGCTCAGGAAATGTAGCTGGCCTGGAATCCCGCGCGATGTCCGACCCATCACCTGGAGGCTTCTCTCCGTAAGTCTCTTCTACCTACCACTCTCTCTTCTCTCCGTAAGTCTCTTCTACCTACCACTCTCTCTTCTCTCTGTAAGTCTCTTCTACCTACCACTCTCTCTTCTCTCCGTAAGTCTCTTCTACCTACCACTCTCTCTTCTCTCTGTAAGTCTCTTCTACCTACCACTCTCTCTTCTCTCCGTAAGTCTCTTCTACCTACCACTCTCTCTTCTCTCTGTAAGTCTCTTCTACCTACCACTCTCTCTTCTCTCCGTAAGTCTCTTCTACCTACCACTCTCTCTTCTCTCCGTAAGTCTCTTCTACCTACCACTCTCTCTTCTCTCCGTAAGTCTCTTCTACCTACCACTCTCTCTTCTCTCCGTAAGTCTCTTCTACCTACCACTCTCTCTTCTCTCTGTAAGTCTCTTCTACCTACCACTCTCTCTTCTCTCCGTAAGTCTCTTCTACCTACCACTCTCTCTTCTCTCTGTAAGTCTCTTCTACCTACCACTCTCTCTTCTCTCCGTAAGTCTCTTCTACCTACCACTCTCTCTTCTCTCCGTAAGTCTCTTCTACTTACCACTCTCTCTTCTCTCTGTAAGTCTCTTCTACCTACCACTCTCTCTTCTCTCTAAGTCTCTTCTACCTACCACTCTCTCTTCTCTCCGTAAGTCTCTTCTACCTACCACTCTCTCTTCTCTCTGTAAGTCTCTTCTACCTACCACTCTCTCTTCTCTCCGTAAGTCTCTTCTACCTACCACTCTCTCTTCTCTCTGTAAGTCTCTTCTACCTACCACTCTCTCTTCTCTCCGTAAGTCTCTTCTACCTACCACTCTCTCTTCTCTCCGTAAGTCTCTTCTACCTACCACTCTCTCTTCTCTCTGTAAGTCTCTTCTACCTACCACTCTCTCTTCTCTCTGTAAGTCTCTTCTACCTACCACTCTCTCTTCTCTCTGTAAGTCTCTTCTACCTACCACTCTCTCTTCTCTCCGTAAGTCTCTTCTACCGTCATCTCTCTTCTCTCTGTAAGGGTGGGTTCACACTACGGAATTCTCGCGGACAATGTCCGCGGAATTCCGTCAGCTGTCCGCTCGCACATCTGGAAGCCTTTCCGCCGGCTCCATAGACACCATTCTATGGGCCGGCGTATTCCGCTATACGCTGAAAGAAGTGTCATGTCACCTCTTTTAGCGGATCGCGGAATACGCCGGCCCATAGAATGGTTGGTGTCTATGGAGCCGGTGGAAAAGCGCGTGCCCGTGAGGGCGGACAGCTGACGGAATTCCGCGGACATTGTCTGCGAGAATTCCGTAGTGTGAACCCGCCCTAAGTCTCTTCTACCATCCACTCTCTCTTCTCTGTAAGTCTCTTCTACCTACCACTCTCTCTTCTCTCTGTAAGTCTCTTCTACCGTTGCCTCTCTCTTTCCTCTCCGTAAGCCTCTCTCTTTCCTCTCCGTAAGCCTCTCTCTTTCCTCTCCGTAAGCCTCTCTCTCTCCTCTCCGTAAGCCTCTCTCTCTCCTCTCCGTAAGCCTCTCTCTTTCCTCTCCGTAAGCCTCTCTCTTTCCTCTCCGTAAGCCTCTCTCTCTCCTCTCCGTAAGCCTCTCTTTCCTCTCCGTAAGCCTCTCTCTCTCCTCTACGTAAACCTCTCTCTCTCCTCTCCGTAAGCCTCTCTCTCCCCTCTCCGTAAGCCTCTCTCTTTCCTCTCCGTAAGCCTCTCTCTCTTTCCTCTCCGTAAGCCTCTCTTTCCTCTCCGTAAGCCTCTCTCTCTCCTCTCCGTAAGCCTCTCTCTCTCTCCTCCCCGTAAGCCTCTCCTCTCTCCGTAAGCCTCTCTCTCTCTCTCCTCTCCGTAAGCCTCTCTCTCTTCTCTGTAAGCCTCTCCTCTCTCCGTAAGCCTCTCTCTCTCCTCTCCGTAAGCCTCTCTCTCTCCTCTCCGTAAGCCTCTCCTCTCTCCGTAAGCCTCTCTCTCTCCTCTCCGTAAGCCTCTCTCTCTCTTCTCCGTAAGCCTCTCTCTCTCTTCTCCGTAAGCCTCTCTCTCTCCTCTCCGTAAGCCTCTCTCTCTCCTCTCCGTAAGCCTCTCTCTCTCCTCTCCGTAAGCCTCTCTCTCTCTTCTCCGTAAGCGCCTCTCTAACATACATCTAACAGGTGATGAGATTATTTTAAAAAAAAAATAAAAAAAAAAAAAGGTGGATCTACAGTGCAGACTGTCAAGAATGGGCTCTGTACCCACTCAGGATAACCACCAACTCCTCTGTAAGAAACATCGATTCATCTAACAGATGAAGAGATTATTGAAAAAAAATGGATCTGCAATGCAGATTGTCAAAAATTGGCTTTTTACTCACTGAGGATAAATTGGTACCATTGGTGGCCGCGAGAAGAGCCAGGCGGGGAACATGGAGGTTGCAGTATAACTAAACTAGGTAGCAGGAGAGAAAGAGGCATTTAAAAAATAACCATTTTGAGGCCTACGAAGAGGATGAGGAGAAAGACAATGTATGTAGTGCGCATCACCTTCATACAGGTGTATTTTTCAACTATATATTCCATTAAAACACTTAAAACGCTAGCTGTGACCTTGCCCGTGCTTGCTGGTCCATGTGTCTGTAGTCAGATGGACCCTGGTGGACACAGATGCAGCCAATGTGATATTTTCTGCAACGTGCTGGGCCAGGGCAGGGGCAGCTAATACTGGGGACATGCCAGGGCCAGAACATGGCGGAAGCCATCTGTGTCCACCAGGCGGAAAGGCAACATTTCTAAAGCCACCAGCCTGGCAATGCCGACATTAGGTTTTTTGGCTTTGGGATGGTTGGGGTGAAAGCATTTTTTATGCTCCCACACCTGGTACACAGACTGCGGGACTGGCAGCTGGACGGCGTGCAGGTCACACTGGTGGTAGGCGAAGGTGTCAGCCGTGTTGGTGGCGGTGGGGAGCGGCTGATGGGATCTTTGAGTAGAGACTGTGCTTGATCGTGCTGCAGCGGCACATCAGCAGAAGAGGGCTGCTTTGGTTTGGAAGTGGAGGAGAAAGAGGAGACCGTAGATGTGATGGTAGTGCCAAGGCCTGAACATGGTGGAAGCACTACCTCTATCTCCCTTTCCTACGCCTGTTATTGCTCGCCTACCACCTCTGGTTCTCACCATATTCACAAGGTAGATATGAAATCTGAGAAGATAAAAAAAAACAAAATTTGGATGAGGGGAAAGATGTTAAAAAGAACCCCCCACCCAACAGATAGATGCAAGAACAAATATAAGAAAATTATTGTTATTTCTTAAATATTTGACAAAAAATCAACAATAATAAAATACATATAATGGGAGCTGGAGCCGATACAAATCCCCAACAACAGGGGGGATAGGACTGAAATACGTTATTTATATCCCATTGGACCAATCAGGTACATACCCCCACACGTGTGCCGCTGCAGGCTTGTAATTAAAAGCCGTCCTGTGTATCCCCGGTGAAACCGGAAATGATGTCACCGCGTCATTTGTATCGGCACCAGCTCCCATTATATCTATTTTATTATAGTAGATTTTTTTAAATATATTTACTAAAGAACAATGATTTCCTTCTATTTGGTCTTGCATCTATCTGTTGGGTGGGGGGTTCTTTATAACATCTTTCCCCTCATACCAATTTTGGTTTTGTTTTAAAGAGTGCAATGTGCATATAGACCTTGCATATTGGAGCCCTTTATAGGACTAAAAAAAATCAACAGATCTACCCACTCTTGATAAATCCACGTACACAAATAAGATGTACAATTAATTACTGGGTATAACTGGCATGTAAGGTATTCAGTATTTTTTTTTTATGACGGACAAATAACGTATGTCAGCTGATAGGAATACAGCTGTAATAACTCAAGAAATGCATGTGCACAAACGAGATGTACGTTTAATCACTGTATAACAGATGTCTACTATAACAGATGTCTACTATTTCGTATCTTTCCTGACAGACTGAGGACGTTTTTTAGCTTATAGGAATACAGCTGTAACAACTAATCAAATGCACGTACACAAATGAGATGTACGTTTAAAGGGAACTTGCCACTGGGGATGCGGGCACAGAGCCCACCCGACCCCGCTAGACCCTATTTTTGTCGGGCGC
Source organism: Dendropsophus ebraccatus (assembly GCF_027789765.1). Classification (NCBI taxonomy): domain Eukaryota; kingdom Metazoa; phylum Chordata; class Amphibia; order Anura; family Hylidae; genus Dendropsophus; species Dendropsophus ebraccatus. The sequence goes on along the minus strand of NC_091464.1, from coordinate 3,280,809 downwards.
CGACCGCGCACCGCTACGTGTAATAGCGGTGCGTGGCCGGCGACTAACGATATACATTACCCATCCACGTTCCAGGGCTTCTCCTGCCGTCCACTTCTCCCGGGGTCCCACGCGCACTCTAGCTTCACAGCGGCTTGTCAGCTGATAAGCCGCTCAGCCAATCACAGGCCGCGGCGGTCCCGGCCTGTGATTGGCTGAGCGGCCTACCAGCTGACAGGCCGCTATGAAGCTAGAGCGCGCACGGGACCCCGGGAGAAGCGGACGGCAGGAGCAGCCCTGGAACGTGGATGGGTAATGTATGCCAGTTTAGCAAGGGCTGCAAGGACATCGGTAACGATGTCCTTGCAGCTCTTGTCAAACGATTATCGGACCGTGTAATAAAGCCAGTAAACGAGCAACGATCTAGCAGATCGGCGCTCGTTTACAGGTATTATCGGGCCCTGCTCGGCCCGTGTAATACCACCCTAAGTAGCGGGACCAGGACTCGCCGGAAAGGTTAGGTATCCGGAGGCTGCACCATGGGGGTCGGGCGGGCTCTGTGCCCGCATCCCCTATGACAGGTTCCCTTTAAGTAATGTATAACAGATGTGAGCAGACCAAAATACACTTTTAGGCAATATGTATAAATTGGCAAATCCAATATGCAGCCTGCAATCCCAAAGATACTTATTGCTATGGTTGCAATGGTGTCTATAGACAGGAAAATGCTTGATTCAAATATGCTAGTGTAACCTTGATGAACACCCTATTAATCTCTCTAATCTCACTGCCTATCTGTGTAATATCACTAATCTCACTGCCTATGAGGAAAAGTGAGTGAGGAGACAATGGTGTCCAGAAAGCTGCATATGGACTAATCAAAATGGCTGCATGCAGGGCGATGATACACTGTGATAGCCGTCTGGACAGCACAGTGAGTGAGTGAGGAGACAAAGGCGACTAATCGAAATGGCAGCGTGCAGGCAGACGATGCTACACTGAGACTGCCTCCACACAACACGCTGAATGAGGAGAAAATGGCGCCCAGAACGCCGCACAGTGACTTATATGTGAGGCTGGGTTCACACTGCGTTTTTGCAATCCATTTTTTGCAAAAAACAGATGCATTTGTGTGCATCCGTTTTGATCAGTTTTTCCATTGACCTCCATTGTAAAAAAAACCGGATCAAAACGGACACAAAAATAGTGTCAGTAAAAAAAAAAAACGGATCCGTTTTGATCCGTTAAGGGGGGAACCTGCTAACTCTCCTCCCTCCCTTAGCTAAAACTTACATGATACAGAAATAAATAACACACACACAACTTTTATTACAACTTAAATACACATGGGGAGGCCGAACACAAATCACGCCCTCCTTTTCCCCAGGAACCAAGGTGAGGGTGACCCGCCTAGGCAATCCCTTCCCCATTGACGCGGCCTGCCGCCTAGCAGAACCGTGCCAAGGGGCCCCTCACCAAATGGAACCAACTGGATGAAAAGGGGAGCGTGATTTCCGCCTTACATAAACATTGAACCTGCAACAATATAAAAAAACGCAACAAACACAGTAGTACAAAAAACCTTGATAAAAAACAGGGTGGGACCTGTAAAAAAGTGCTTGTCCTAGCTCCAGCTCTCTCTCCTTTTATTCTCATATCCCTGCCCCCTCTCACACCTGGAGTACCTCCCACAGGTATTCCTGCCGCCTAGCTAAATCTCTTTGTCTCTACACAAAGCCCCCCAGCTAAGCCCACCCACTCCTCTAACTCCAGCAGCCATGTTTAGCTCCCTTATGCTACTGAACCACTACTATCCCCATTATACACAAATCCCTCTAGCAACCACCCGGTCGTGGTCGCAGAGACCCCCCTTATGGTTCCTCGCTGGGAGGCCCCTTACCCCAACTCGTCACTCTAATTTTTTTTTTTTTTACAATGGAAGTAAATGGAAAAACGGATCAAAACGGATGCACACAACTGCATCTGTTTTTTTCATCCATTTTTTGCAAAATACGGATTAAAAAAACGGGTTGCAAAAACGCAGTGTGAACCCAGCCTGACATGGTCATGTGATTTTAGCAGCCAATGAGACCCTTACACCTCAGCAATGACGTTTCTGCTCTGCACTGATTGGCTGGCAAAAAAGGCGCTTGAACGCTGACTCAAACGAACGGTAAAATGTTTGGTTCGAGAAAATCTAAATGTTCGATTCGAACTTAACTTTTCTCGAACAGTTCGATCAACACTAGTGCTGAGACCCCCGCTGATGGTTAGCAGGAGGGGTCAGACACTCTGCCTCTTCATCTCCGTCTCACTGGTAAAGCTGCGGTAGATGGAATTATAATGGCGCCCTATGAAACTTGTGGTAACAGTTTGGGCTCCATTATAATTCTGCAAATCTCTAATTTAGCAGCGAGATGGAGATAAGTGACGGTAGTGATTATTGGACTGTCAGTTATTGAAGGTGTACGCCAACCTTAAGGGGGTCATCCGGATAGAGAAAACTTATCCTGCGAGTATATATGAATAATAAAGAAGCTATACTTACCTCTCTGTGCTTCCCCGCATCCTCCTCCCTCTCTGGTCACTGTAGATGATGCTACCGCCCCATTCTGAGCAAAACTCGTCTTAAGGATCATGGCCCGCTCAGCCAATTATTGGCCACTGAGCTGTCACTTCTGCGGGGGCATTCTTAAGTCCGGCGTAAAAAACGCTGGACTTAATAAATGCCCCCCATAGTGTATACATATATACACACTCACACATACATAGTGTGTGAGTGTCAGAGCTCCTGCTTCTTTATATGGCCCAGTATAAAGGGGCAGCGAGCGGTTTCTGAGCCCAGAACATCCGAGTTGTTTCTCCTTTATTTATTGTTCCATTTCAGTATCTAGAAGTTTCTTACAGGCAGAGAAGCTCGGTGGCCCCCATCGGCCCCATTACCTCCCACCACGTACCTGAGTGCTCTTTGTTTTCCCGTCCATAGGGCTACCTCCCTGCCAATAAAGAAAGGCGCCAAATGACCCTTCAGAGGAAGCGGGCCGAATACTTTGGTTTTATTGAACAGTATTACGATTCCCGAAATGAAGAACATCATCAGGATACGTATCGGCAGGTACTGACCCCCCATGGCTGTAACTGTGTATACTCTAATACATATATATTACAGACAGATATACCAGAGAGACGGCCTGCAGATGGGGGGATACAGCATACATATATATTACAGATATACCAGAGAGACGGCCTGCAGATGGGAGGATACAGCATACATATATATTACAGATATACCAGAGAGACGGCCTGCAGATGGGGAGGATACAGCATACATATATATTACAGATATATATACCAGAGAGACGGCCTGCAGATGGGAGGATACAGCATACATATATATTACAGATATACCAGAGAGACGGCCTGCAGATGGGGGGATACAGCATACATATATATTACAGATATATATACCAGAGAGATGGCCTGCAGATGGGGGGATACAGCATACATATATATTACAGATATATATACCAGAGAGACGGCCTGCAGATGGGGGGATACAGCATACATATATATTACAGATATATATACCAGAGAGACGGCCTGCAGATGGGGGGATACAGCATACATATATATTACAGATATATATACCAGAGAGACGGCCTGCAGATGGGGGGATACAGCATACATATATATTACAGATATATATACCAGAGAGACGGCCTGCAGATGGGGGGATACAGCATACATATATATTACAGATATATATACCAGAGAGACGTCCTGCAGATGGGGAGGATACAGCATACATATATATTACAGATATATATACCAGAGAGACGGCCTGCAGATGGGGAGGATACAGCATACATATATATTACAGATATACCAGAGAGACGGCCTGCAGATGGGAGGATACAGCATACGTATATATTAAAGATATACCAGAGAGACGGCCTGCAGATGGGGGGATACAGCATACATATATATTACAGATATACCAGAGAGACGGCCTGCAGATGGGGAGGATACAGCATACATATATATTACAGATATACCAGAGAGACGGCCTGCAGATGGGGGGATACAGCATACATATATATTACAGATATATATACCAGAGAGACGTCCTGCAGATGGGGAGGATACAGCATACATATATATTACAGATATACCAGAGAGACGGCCTGCAGATGGGGGGGGGGATACAGCATACATATATATTACAGATATACCAGAGAGACGGCCTGCAGATGGGGGGGATACAGCATACATATATATTACAGATATACCAGAGAGACGGCCTGCAGATGGGAGGATACAGCATACATATATATTACAGATATATATACCAGAGAGACGGCCTGCAGATGGGGGGGGGGATACAGCATACATATATATTACAGATATATATACCAGAGAGACGGCCTGCAGATGGGGGGATACAGCATACATATATATTACAGATATACCAGAGAGACGGCCTGCAGATGGGGGGGATACAGCATACATATATATTACAGATATATATACCAGAGAGATGGCCTGCAGATGGGAGGATACAGCATACATATATATTACAGATATACCAGAGAGACGGCCTGCAGATGGGGGGGATACAGCATACATATATATTACAGATATATATACCAGAGAGACGGCCTGCAGATGGGAAGGATACAGCATACATATATATTACAGATATACCAGAGAGACGGCCTGCAGATGGGGGGGATACAGCATACATATATATTACAGATATATATACCAGAGAGACGGCCTGCAGATGGGGGGATACAGCATACATATATATTACAGATATACCAGAGAGACGGCCTGCAGATGGGGGGGATACAGCATACATATATATTACAGATATATATACCAGAGAGACGGCCTGCAGATGGGGGGGATACAGCATACATATATATTACAGATATACCAGAGAGACGGCCTGCAGATGGGGGGATACAGCATACATATATATTACAGATATACCAGAGAGACGGCCTGCAGATGGGAGGATACAGCATACATATATATTACAGATATATATACCAGAGAGACGGCCTGCAGATGGGGAGGATACAGCATACATATATATTACAGATATACCAGAGAGACGGCCTGCAGATGGGAGGATACAGCATACATATATATTACAGATATATATACAAGAGAGACGGCCTGCAGATGGGGAGGATACAGCATACATATATATTTCAGATATACCAGAGAGACGGCCTGCAGATGGGAGGATACAGCATACATATATATTACAGATATATATACCAGAGAGACGGCCTGCAGATGGGGAGGATACAGCATACATATATATTACAGATATACCAGAGAGACGGCCTGCAGATGGGAGGATACAGCATACATATATATTACAGATATACCAGAGAGACGGCCTGCAGATGGGGGAATACAGCATACATATATATTACAGATATACCAGAGAGACGGCCTGCAGATGGGAGGATACAGCATACATATATATTACAGATATACCAGAGAGATGGCCTGCAGATGGGAGGATACAGCATACATATATATTACAGATATATATACCAGAGAGACGGCCTGCAGATGGGGGGATACAGCATACATATATATTACAGATATACCAGAGAGACGGCCTGCAGATGGGAGGATACAGCATACATATATATTACAGATACCAGAGAGACGGCCTGCAGATGGGAGGATACAGCATACATATATATTACAGATATATATACCAGAGAGACATCCTGCAGATGGGAGGATACAGCATACATATATATTACAGATATACCAGAGAGATGGCCTGCAGATGGGGAGGATACAGCATACATATATATTACAGATATACCAGAGAGACGTCCTGCAGATGGGGGGATACAGCATACATATATATTACAGATATACCAGAGAGATGGCCTGCAGATGGGGAGGATACAGCATACATATATATTACAGATATACCAGAGAGACGGCCTGCAGATGGGGGGATACAGCATACATATATATTACAGATATACCAGAGAGATGGCCTGCAGATGGGGAGGATACAGCATACATATATATTACAGATATACCAGAGAGACGGCCTGCAGATGGGGGGATACAGCATACATATATATTACAGATATACCAGAGAGACGGCCTGCAGATGGGAGGATACAGCATACATATATATTACAGATATACCAGAGAGACGTCCTGCAGATGGGAGGATACAGCATACATATATATTACAGATATATATATATATATATACCAGAGAGACGGCCTGCAGATGGGGGGATACAGCATACATATATATTACAGATATATATACCAGAGAGACGGCCTGCAGATGGGGGGATACAGCATACATATATATTACAGATATATATACCAGAGAGACGGCCTGCAGATGGGAGGATACAGCATACATATATATTACAGATATATATACCAGAGAGACGTCCTGCAGATGGGGGGATACAGCATACATATATATTACAGATATACCAGAGAGACGGCCTGCAGATGGGAGGATACAGCATACATATATATTTCAGATATACCAGAGAGACGGCCTGCAGATGGGAGGATACAGCATACATATATATTACAGATATACCAGAGAGACGGCCTGCAGATGGGAGGATACAGCATACATATATATTACAGATATATATACCAGAGAGACGGCCTGCAGATGGGAGGATACAGCATACATATATATTACAGATATATATACCAGAGAGATGGCCTGCAGATGGGAGGATACAGCATACATATATATTACAGATATACCAGAGAGACGGCCTGCAGATGGGGGGATACAGCATACATATATATTACAGATATACCAGAGAGACGGCCTGCAGATGGGAGGATACAGCATACATATATATTACAGATATACCAGAGAGATGGCCTGCAGATGGGAGGATACAGCATACATATATATTACAGATATATATACCAGAGAGACGGCCTGCAGATGGGGGGATACAGCATACATATATATTACAGATATACCAGAGAGACGGCCTGCAGATGGGAGGATACAGCATACATATATATTACAGATATATATACCAGAGAGACGTCCTGCAGATGGGGAGGATACAGCATACATATATATTACAGATATACCAGAGAGATGGCCTGCAGATGGGGAGGATACAGCATACATATATATTACAGATATACCAGAAAGACGGCCTGCAGATGGGGAGGATACAGCATACACATATATTACAGACAGATATACCAGAGAGACGGCCTGCAGATGGGGGGATACAGCATACATATATATTACAGATATACCAGAAAGACGGCCTGCAGATGGGGAGGATACAGCATACATATATATTACAGATATACGAGAGAGACGGCCTGCAGATGGGAGGATACAGCATACATATATATTACAGATATACCAGAGAGATGGCCTGCAGATGGGAGGATACAGCATACATATATATTACAGATATACCAGAGAGACGGCCTGCAGATGGGAGGATACAGCATACATATATATTACAGATATACCAGAGAGACGGCCTGCAGATGGGAGGATACAGCATACATATATATTACAGATATATATACCAGAGAGACGTCCTGCAGATGGGAAGGATACAGCATACATATATATTACAGATATACCAGAGAGACGGCCTGCAGATGGGGAGGATACAGCATACATATATATTACAGATATACCAGAGAGACGGCCTGCAGATGGGAGGATACAGCATACATATATATTACAGATATACCAGAGAGACGGCCTGCAGATGGGAGGATACAGCATACATATATATTACAGATATACGAGAGAGACGGCCTGCAGATGGGGGGATACAGCATACATATATATTACAGATATACGAGAGAGACGGCCTGCAGATGGGGGGATACAGCATACATATATATTACAGATATACCAGAGAGACGGCCTGCAGATGGGAGGATACAGCATACATATATATTACAGATATATATACCAGAGAGACGGCCTGCAGATGGGGAGGATACAGCATACATATATATTACAGATATACCAGAGAGACGGCCTGCAGATGGGAGGATACAGCATACATATATATTACAGATATACCAGAGAGACGGCCTGCAGATGGGAGGATACAGCATACATATATATTACAGATATATATACCAGAGAGACGTCCTGCAGATGGGGAGGATACAGCATACATATATATTACAGATATACCAGAGAGACGGCCTGCAGATGGGGGGGATACAGCATACATATATATTACAGATATACCAGAGAGACGGCCTGCAGATGGGGAGGATACAGCATACATATATATTACAGATATACCAGAAAGACGGCCTGCAGATGGGGAGGATACAGCATACATATAATTACAGCAGATACCGAGAGAGACGGCCTGCAGATGGGGGTACAGCATACATATGATATTACAGATATACGAGAGAGGACGGCCTGCAGATGGGGGGGATACCAGCATACATATATATTACAGATATACCAGAGAGACGGCCTGCAGATGGGGGGATACAGCATACATATATATTACAGATATATATACCAGAGAGATGGCCTGCAGATGGGGAGGATACCAGCATACATATATTACAGAGATACCAGAGAGACGGCCTGCAGATGGGAGGATACAGCATACATATATATTACCAGATATACCAGAGAGACGGCCTGCAGATGGGAGGATACAGCATACATATATATTACATTTATATAATACCCAGAGAGACGTCCTGCAGATGGGGAGGATACAGCCTACATATATATACAGATATACCAGAGAGCCGGCCTGCAGATGGGGGGGATACAGCATACATATATATTACAGATATACCAGAGAGACGGCCTGCAGATGGGAGGATACAGCATACATATATATTACAGATATACCAGAGAGACGGCCTGCAGATGGGAGGGATACAGCATACATATATATTAACAGATATACCAGAGAGACGGCCTGCAGATGGGGAGGATACAGCATACATATATATTACAGATATATATACCAGAGAGACGGCCTGCAGATGGGGAGGATACAGTATACATATATATTACAGATATACCAGAGAGACGGCCTGCAGATGGGAGGATACAGCATACATATATATTACAGATATACCAGAGAGACGGCCTGCAGATGGGGGGGATACAGCATACATATATATTACAGATATATATACCAGAGAGACGGCCTGCAGATGGGGAGGATACAGCATACATATATATTACAGATATACCAGAGAGACGGCCTGCAGATGGGAGGATACAGCATACATATATATTACAGATATACCAGAGAGACGGCCTGCAGATGGAGAGATACAGCATACATATATATTACAGATATACCAGAGAGACGGCCTGCAGATGGGGGGATACAGCATACATATATATTACAGATATATATACCAGAGAGACGGCCTGCAGATGGGGGGATACAGCATACATGTATATTACAGATATACCAGAGAGATGGCCTGCAGATGGGTGGGGGGGATACAGCATACATATATATTACAGATATATATACCAGAGAGACGGCCTGCAGATGGGGGGGGGGATACAGCATACATATATATTACAGATATACCAGAGAGACGTCCTGCAGATGGGGGGATACAGCATACATATATATTACAGATATACCAGAGAGACGGCCTGCAGATGGGGGGATACAGCATACATATATATTACAGATATACCAGAGAGACGGCCTGCAGATGGGGGGGATACAGCATACATATATATTACAGATATATATACCAGAGAGACGGCCTGCAGATGGGGAGGATACAGCATACATATATATTACAGATATACCAGAGAGACGGCCTGCAGATGGGAGGATACAGCATACGTATATATTACAGATATATATACCAGAGAGATGGCCTGCAGATGGGGAGGATACAGCATACATATATATTACAGATATACCAGAGAGACGGCCTGCAGATGGGGAGGATACAGCATACATATATATTACAGATATATATACCAGAGAGACGTCCTGCAGATGGGAAGGATACAGCATACATATATATTACAGATATACCAGAGAGACGGCCTGCAGATGGGGGGGATACAGCATACATATATATTACAGATATACCAGAGAGACGGCCTGCAGATGGGGGGGATACAGCATACATATATATTACAGATATATATACCAGAGAGACGGCCTGCAGATGGGGGGATACAGCATACATATATATTACAGATATACCAGAGAGACGGCCTGCAGATGGGGGGATACAGCATACATATATATTACAGATATACCAGAGAGATGGCCTGCAGATGGGGGGATACAGCATACATATATATTACAGATATATATACCAGAGAGACGGCCTGCAGATGGGGGGATACAGCATACATATATATTACAGATATATATACCAGAGAGACGGCCTGCAGATGGGAGGATACAGCATACATATATATTACAGATATACCAGAGAGACGGCCTGCAGATGGGGGGGATACAGCATACATATATATTACAGATATACCAGAGAGATGGCCTGCAGATGGAGAGATACAACATCTCTCCAGTCTTCCAGTACTTATCAGCTGCTGTATGTCCTTCAGGAAGTGGTGTATTCTCTCCAGTCTGACACAGTGCTCTCTGCTGCCACCTCTGTCCATGTCAGGAACTGTCCAGAGCAGTAAAGGTTTTTTATGGGGATTTGCTGCTGCTCTGGACAGTTCCTGACATGGACAGAGGTGGCAGCAGAGAGCACTGTGTCACACTGGAAAAGATACACCACTTCCTACAGGACATACAGAAGCTGATAAGTAATACACAAATTTACAAATTAAATTAAATTGCAACACTGGTGAAAAATTATCGTTTTATAATCAGCCAGAGTTCCCCTTTAATATTCTGTTGCACACGGCTTAAGGTTTAGGGGGAGGCCGTCATTGTGTTAGAGAACGTGAGGGCCGAAACGGATGGATATGTAGGTGTGAGGGAGCTGTTCAAGGATTACGTCTAATTGATGTAAATCTAGTCTCTTCCTGGGCGAAGTAGTCATGTGGGCGGGCCTAATGTGTGATTGACAGCTCCCTCTGGAATCCCCTTCTCACGCTTTCTGTATATTTGCTGTAATATTGCTGTGTATATCATATCTGCCTGTTTGTCTTGTAGATTCACATTGACATCCCCCGGACGAATCCTCTAATCCCGCTGTTCCAGCAGCCATTAGTCCAAGAAGTGAGTGATTTATACAATCCACATAAACAGTAGTAATTGTCATAAAGAGGTCACCGAAACGTCAAGATGGCGGTCAGCCCATGTGTGTATGACGGGGCCGGCGTCAGCACCCGGCTTACCCACAGCGCCCCTAGGGGCCCAGTCCTGCCAGCTCTGTGTCCATTACTCCATCATTGCTGTCTGGAGGAGACGATCCCTGCCTGGCCAGTGTCTCCTCCGTGCTGCAGATCAGTGTGATCAGCGCTCCCTGCCCGGTCTCCTCCGTGCTGCAGATCAGTGTGATCAGCGCTCCCTGCCCGGTCTCCTCTGTGGTGCAGATCAGTGTGATCAGTGCTCCCTGCCCGGTCTCCTCTGTGGTGCAGATCAGTGTGATCAGTGCTCCCTGCCCGGTCTCCTCTGTGCTGCAGATCAGTGCGATCAGTGCTCCCTGCCCGGTCTCCTCTGTGCTGCAGATCAGTGTGATCAGCGCTCCCTGCCCGGTCTCCTCTGTGCTGCAGATCAGTGTGATCAGCGCTCCCTGCCCGGTCTCCTCCATGCTGTAGATCAGTGCGATCAGTGCTCCCTGCCCGGTCTCCTCTGTGCTGCAGATCAGTGTGATCAGTGCTCCCTGCCCGGTCTCCTCCGTGCTGTAGATCAGTGCGATCAGTGCTCCCTGCCCGGTCTCCTCTGTGCTGCAGATCAGTGCGATCAGTGCTCCCTGCCCGGCCAGCGTCTCCTCCGTGCTGCAGATTAGTGCGATCATCGATCCCTGCCCGGTCTCCTCCGTGCTGCAGATCAGTGTGATCAGTGTTCCCTGCCCGGTCTCCTCCGTGCTGCAGATCAGTGTGATCAGCGCTCCCTGCCCGGTCTCCTCTGTGCTGCAGATCAGTGCGATCAGCGCTCCCTGCCCGGTCTCCTCCGTGCGGCAGATGAGTGCGATCAGCACTCCCGGACAGTGTCTCCTCTGTGCTGCAGATCAGTGCGATCAGCGCTCCCTGCCGGTCTCCTCTGTGCTGCAGATCAGTGTGATCAGTGCTCCCTGCCCGGTCTCCTCCGTGCTGCAGATCAGTGCGATCAGTGCTCCCTGCCCGGCCAGAGTCTCCTCTGTGCTGCAGATCAGTGCGATCAGTGCTCCCTGCCCGGTCTCCTCTGTGCTGCAGATCAGTGTGATCAGTGCGCCCTGCCCGGTCTCCTCTGTGCTGCAGATCATTGTGATCAGTGCTCCCTGCCCGGTCTCCTCCGTGCTGCAGATGAGTGCGATCAGTGCTCCCTGCCCGGTCTCCTCTGTGCTGCAGATCAGTGCGATCAGCACTCCTGGACAGCATCTCCTCTGTGCTGCAGATCAGTGCGATCAGCGCTCCCTGCTGGTCTACTCTGTGCTGCAGATCAGTGCGATCAGCGCTCCCTGCCGGTCTCCTCTGTGCTGCAGATCAGTGTGATCAGTGCTCCCTGCCCGGTCTCCTCTGTGCTGCAGATCAGTGTGATCAGTGCTCCCTGCCCGGCCAGCGTCTCCTCTGTGCTGCAGATCAGTGTGATCAGTGCTCCCTGCCCGGTCTCCTCTGTGCTGCAGATCAGTGCGATCAGCGCTCCCTGCCGGTCTCCTCTGTGCTGCAGATCAGTGTGATCAGTGCTCCCTGCCCGGTCTCCTCTGTGCTGCAGATCATTGTGATCAGTGCTCCCTGCCCGGTCTCCTCCGTGCTGCAGATGAGTGCGATCAGCACTCCTGGACAGCATCTCCTCTGTGCTGCAGATCAGTGCGATCAGCGCTCCCTGCCGGTCTCCTCTGTGCTGCAGATCAGTGCGATCAGCGCTCCTCTGCCGGTCCTCCTCTTATGCTGCAGATCAGTTGTGATCAGCACTACCGGACCAGCGTCTCCTCTGTGCTGCAGATCAGTGTGATCAGCGTTCCCTGCCGGTCTCCTCGTGCTGCAGATCAGTGTGATCAGGCAGCTCCCTGCCCGGTCCTCCTCCGTGCTGCAGATGCAGTGCGATCAGTGCTCCCTGCCCGGTCTCCTCTGTGCTGCAGATCGTGTGATCAGCGCTCCCTGCCCGGTCTCCTCTGTGCTGTCAGATCAGTGCGATCAGCACTTCCTGGACAGCTCTCTCTGTGCTGCAGATCAGTGCGATCAGCGCTCCCTGCTGGTCTCCTCTGTGCTGCAGATCAGTGCGATCAGCGCTCCCTGCCGGTCTCCTCTGTGCTGCAGATCAGTGTGATCAGTGCTCCCTGCCCGGTCTCCTCTGTGCTGCAGATCAGTGTGATCAGTGCTCCCTGCCCGGCCAGCGTCTCCTCTGTGCTGCAGATCAGTGTGATCAGTGCTCCCTGCCCGGTCTCCTCTGTGCTGCAGATCAGTGCGATCAGCGCTCCCTGCCGGTCTCCTCTGTGCTGCAGATCAGTGTGATCAGCACTCCCGGACAGCGTCTCCTCTGTGCTGCAGATCAGTGTGATCAGCGCTCCCTGCCCGGTCTCCTCTGTGGTGCAGATCAGTGTGATCAGTGCTCCCTGCCCGGTCTCCTCTGTGCTGCAGATCAGTGTGATCAGCGCTCCCTGCCCGGTCTCCTCCGTGCTGCAGATCAGTGCGATCAGTGCTCCCTGCCCGGTCTCCTCTGTGCTGCAGATCAGTGCGATCAGTGCTCCCTGCCCGGTCTCCTCTGTGCTGCAGATCAGTGTGATCAGCGCTCCCTGCCCGGTCTCCTCTGTGCTGCAGATCAGTGTGATCAGCGCTCCCTGCCCGGTCTCCTCTGTGCTGCAGATCAGTGTGATCAGCGCTCCCTGCCCGGTCTCCTCTGTGCTGCAGATCAGTGTGATCAGCGCTCCCTGCCCGGTCTCCTCTGTGCTGCAGATCAGTGTGATCAGTGCTTCCTGCCCGGTCTCCTCCGTGCTGCAGATTAGTGCGATCAGTGCTCCCTGCCCGGTCTCCTCCGTGCTGCAGATCAGTGTGATCAGTGCTCCCTGCCCGGCCAGAGTCTCCTCTGTGCTGCAGATCAGTGCGATCAGTGCTCCCTGCCCGGCCAGCGTCTCCTCCGTGCTGCAGATCAGTGCGATCAGTGCTCCCTGCCCGGTCTCCTCTGTGCTGCAGATCAGTGTGATCAGTGCTCCCTGCCCGGTCTCCTCCATGCTGCAGATCAGTGTGATCAGCGCTCCCTGCCCGGTCTCCTCCGTGCTGCAGATCAGTGTGATCAGCGCTCCCTGCCCGGTCTCCTCTGTGGTGCAGATCAGTGTGATCAGTGCTCCCTGCCCGGTCTCCTCTGTGCTGCAGATCAGTGTGATCAGCGCTCCTGCCCGTCTCCTCCATGCTGTAGATCAGTGCGATCAGTGCTCCCTGGCCCTGGTCTCCTCTGTGCTGCAGATCAGTGTGATCAGCTCTCCCTGCCCGGTCTCCTCCGTGCTGTAGATCAGTGCGATCAGTGCTCCCTGCCCGGTCTCCTCTGTGCTGCAGATCAGTGCGATCAGTGCTCCCTGCCCGGTCTCCTCTGTGCAGCAGATCAGTGCGATCAGCGCTCCCTGCCCGGTCTCCTCTGTGCTGCAGATCAGTGCGATCAGTGCTCCCTGCCCGGTCTCCTCTGTGCTGCAGATCAGTGTGATCAGCGCTCCCTGCCCGGGTCTCCCTACTGTGGTGCAGATTCAGTGTGATCAGCGCTCCTGCCCGGTCCCGGTCTCCTCTGTGCTGCAGATCAGTGTGATCAGCGCTCCCTGCCCGGTCTCCTCTGTGCTGCAGATCAGTGTGATCAGTGCTCCCTGCCCGGTCTCCTCCGTGCTGCAGATTAGTGCGATCAGTGCTCCCTGCCCGGTCTCCTCTGTGCTGCAGATCAGTGTGATCAGTGCTCCCTGCCCGGCCAGAGTCTCCTCTGTGCTGCAGATCAGTGCGATCAGTGCTCCCTGCCCGGTCAGAGTCTCCTCTGTGCTGCAGATCAGTGCGATCAGTGCTCCCTGCCCGGTCTCCTCCATGCTGCAGATCAGTGTGATCAGCGCTCCCTGCCCGGCCAGCGTCTCCTCTGTGCTGCAGATCAGTGTGATCAGCGCTCCCTGCCCGGTCTCCTCCGTGCTGCAGATTAGTGCGATCAGTGCTCCCTGCCCGGTCTCCTCTGTGCTGCAGATCAGTGTGATCAGTGCTCCCTGCCCGGTCTCCTCCGTGCTGCAGATTAGTGCGATCAGTGCTCCCTGCCCGGTCTCCTCTGTGCTGCAGATCAGTGTGATCAGTGCTCCCTGCCCGGCCAGAGTCTCCTCTGTGCTGCAGATCAGTGCGATCAGTGCTCCCTGCCCGGTCTCCTCTCAGTGCTGCAGATCAGTGTGATAGCCTCCTGCCCGGCCAGTGTCTCCTCCTGTGCTGCAGATCAGTGCGATCAGTGCTTCCCTGCCCGGTCCTCCTCTGTGCTGCAGATCAGTGTGATCAGCGCATCCCTGCCCGTGCTCCTCCATGCTGTAGATCAGTGCGATCAGTGCTCCCTGCCCGGTCTCCTCTGTGCTGCAGATCAGTGTGATCAGTGCCTCCCTGCCCGGTCTCCTCCGTGCTGTAGATCAGTGCCGATCAGTGCTCCCTGCCCGCAGTCTCCTCTGTGCTGCAGAATCAGTGCGATCAGTGCCTCCCTGCCCGGTCTCCTCTGTGCTGCAGATCAGTGTGATCAGCGATCCCTGCCCGGTCTCCTCTGTGCTGCAGATCAGTGTGATCAGTGCTCCCTGCCCGGTCTCCTCCGTGCTGCAGATTAGTGCGATCAGTGCTCCCTGCCCGGTCTCCTCTGTGCTGCAGATCAGTGTGATCAGTGCTCCCTGCCCGGCCAGAGTCTCCTCTGTGCTGCAGATCAGTGCGATCAGTGCTCCCTGCCCGGTCTCCTCCATGCTGCAGATCAGTGTGATCAGCGCTCCCTGCCCGGCCAGCGTCTCCTCCGTGCTGCAGATCAGTGCGATCAGTGCTCCCTGCCCGGTCTCCTCCGTGCTGCAGATCAGTGACGATATCAGTGCTCCCTGCCCGGTCTCCTCCGTGCTGCAGATCAGTGCGATCAGTGCTCCCTGCCCGGTCTCCTCCGTGCTGCAGATCAGTGTGATCAGTGCTCCCTGCCCGGTCTCCTCCGTGCTGCAGATCAGTGTGATCAGCGCTCCCTGCCCGGTCTCCTCTGTGCTGCAGATCAGTGTGATCAGTGCTCCCTGCCCGGTCTCCTCCGTGCGGCAGATGAGTGTCGATCAGCCTCCCGGGACAGTGTCCTGCCTCTGTGCTGCAGATCAGTGCTGATCAGTGCTCCCTGCCGGTCTCCTCTGTGCTGCAGATCAGTGTGATCAGTGCTCCCTGCCCGGTCTCCTCTGTGCTGCAGATCAGTGCGATCAGTGCTCCCTGCCCGGCCAGAGTCTCCTCTGTGCTGCAGATCAGTGTGATCAGTGCTCCCTGCCCGGTCTCCTCTGTGCTGCAGATCAGTGTGATCAGTGCTCCCTGCCCGGTCTCCTCTGTGCTGCAGATCAGTGTGATCAGTGCTCCCTGCCCGGTCTCCTCTGTGCTGCAGATCAGTGTGATCAGCGCTCCCTGCCCGGTCTCCTCTGTGCTGCAGATCAGTGCGATCAGCACTCCTGGACAGCATCTCCTCTGTGCTGCAGATCAGTGCGATCAGCGCTCCCTGCTGGTCTCCTCTGTGCTGCAGATCAGTGCGATCAGCGCTCCCTGCCGGTCTCCTCTGTGCTGCAGATCAGTGTGATCAGTGCTCCCTGCCCGGTCTCCTCTGTGCTGCAGATCAGTGTGATCAGTGCTCCCTGCCCGGCCAGCGTCTCTTCTGTGCTGCAGATCAGTGTGATCAGTGCTCCCTGCCCGGTCTCCTCTGTGCTGCAGATCAGTGCGATCAGCGCTCCCTGCCGGTCTCCTCTGTGCTGCAGATCAGTGCGATCAGCGCTCCCTGCCGGTCTCCTCTGTGCTGCAGATCAGTGTGATCAGCACTCCCGGACAGCGTCTCCTCTGTGCTGCAGATCAGTGTGATCAGCGTTCCCTGCCGGTCTCCTCTGTGCTGCAGATCAGTGTGATCAGCACTCCCTGCCCGGTCTCCTCCGTGCTGCAGATTAGTGTGATCAGCGCTCCCTGCCCGGTCTCCTCCGTGCTGCAGATCAGTGTGATCAGCGCTCCCTGCCCGGTCTCCTCTGTGGTGCAGATCAGTGTGATCAGTGCTCCCTGCCCGGTCTCCTCTGTGCTGCAGATCAGTGTGATCAGCGCTCCCTGCCCGGTCTCCTCCGTGCTGTAGATCAGTGTGATCAGTGCTCCCTGCCGCGTCTCCTCCGTGCTGCAGATTAGTGTGGATCAGCGCTCCCTGCCGGTCTCCTCCTGTGCTGCAGATCAGTGTGATCAGCGCTCCCTGCCCGGGTCTCCTCTGTGGTGCAGATCAGTGTGATCAGTGCTCCCTGCCCGGTCTCCTCTGTGCTGCAGATCAGTGTGATCAGCGCTCCCTGCCCGGTCTCCTCCATGCTGTAGATCAGTGCGATCAGTGCTCCCTGCCCGGTCTCCTCTGTGCTGCAGATCAGTGTGATCAGTGCTCCCTGCCCGGTCTCCTCTGTGCTGCAGATCAGTGTGATCAGCGCTCCCTGCCCGGTCTCCTCTGTGCTGCAGATCAGTGTGATCAGTGTTCCCTGCCCGGTCTCCTCCGTGCTGCAGATCAGTGTGATCAGTGCTCCCTGCCCGGTCTCCTCCATGCTGCAGATCAGTGTGATCAGCGCTCCCTGCCCGGTCTCCTCTGTGCTGCAGATCAGTGTGATCAGTGCTCCCTGCCCGGTCTCCTCTGTGCTGCAGATCAGTGTGATCAGCGCTCCCTGCCCGGTCTCCTCTGTGCTGCAGATCATTGTGATCAGTGCTCCCTGCCCGGTCTCCTCTGTGCTGCAGATCATTGTGATCAGTGCTCCCTGCCCGGTCTCCTCTGTGCTGCAGATCATTGTGATCAGTGCTCCCTGCCCGGTCTCCTCTGTGCTGCAGATCAGTGTGATCAGTGCTCCCTGCCCGGTCTCCTCTGTGCTGCAGATCAGTGTGATCAGTGCTCCCTGCCCGGTCTCCTCCGTGCTGCAGATGAGTGCGATCAGCACTCCTGGACAGCATCTCCTCTGTGCTGCAGATCAGTGCGATCAGCGCTCCCTGCCGGTCTCCTCTGTGCTGCAGATCAGTGCGATCAGCGCTCCCTGCCGGTCTCCTCTGTGCTGCAGATCAGTGTGATCAGCACTCCCGGACAGCGTCTCCTCTGTGCTGCAGATCAGTGTGATCAGCGTTCCCTGCCGGTCTCCTCTGTGCTGCAGATCAGTGTGATCAGCACTCCCTGCCCGGTCTCCTCCGTGCTGCAGATCAGTGTGATCAGCGCTCCCTGCCCGGCCAGCGTCTCCTCTGTGCTGCAGATCAGTGCGATCAGTGCTCCCTGCCCGGCCAGCGTCTCCTCCGTGCTGCAGATTAGTGCGATCATCGATCCCTGCCCGGTCTCCTCCGTGCTGCAGATCAGTGTGATCAGTGTTCCCTGCCCGGTCTCCTCCGTGCTGCAGATCAGTGTGATCAGCGCTCCCTGCCCGGTCTCCTCCGTGCTGCAGATTAGTGTGATCAGCGCTCCCTGCCCGGTCTCCTCCGTGCTGCAGATCAGTGTGATCAGTGCTCCCTGCCCGGTCTCCTCTGTGCTGCAGATCAGTGTGATCAGCGCTCCCTGCCCGGTCTCCTCTGTGCTGCAGATCAGTGTGATCAGTGTTCCCTGCCCGGTCTCCTCCTGTGCTGCAGATCAGTGTGATCAGTGCTCCCTGCCCGGTCTCCTCTGTGCTGCAGATCAGTGTGATCAGCGCTCCCTGCCCACGTCTCCTCTGTGCTGCAGATCAGTGCTGATCAGTGCTCCCTGCCCGGTCTCCTCTGTGCTGCAGATCAGTGTGATCAGTGCTCCCTGCCCGGTCTCCTCTGTGCTGCAGATTAGTGTGATCAGCGCTCCCTGCCCGGTCTCCTCTGTGCTGCAGATCAGTGTGATCAGTGTTCCCTGCCCGGTCTCCTCTGTGCTGCAGATCAGTGTGATCAGTGTTCCCTGCCCGGCCAGCGTCTCCTCTGTGCTGCAGATCAGTGTGATCAGTGTTCCCTGCCCGGCCAGCGTCTCCTCTGTGCTGCAGATCAGTGCGATCAGTGCTCCCTGCCCGGTCTCCTCTGTGCTGCAGATCAGTGTGATCAGCGCTCCCTGCCCGGTCTCCTCTGTGCTGCAGATCAGTGTGATCAGCGCTCCCTGCCCGGTCTCCTCCGTGCTGCAGATCAGTGTGATCAGCGCTCCCTGCCCGGTCTCCTCTGTGCTGCAGATCAGTGTGATCAGCACTCCCTGCCCGGTCTCCTCCGTGCTGCAGATTAGTGTGATCAGCGCTCCCTGCCCGGTCTCCTCCGTGCTGCAGATCAGTGCGGTCAGTGCTCCCTGCATCTTTCTACAACTGGCTGCACTGCTGGCAGGACATGATGGGAGTTGTAGTTTAATAACAGAGTCACATGGATTTGGGGACTGTTTATTAGTCCTGTGCTCTCTAACGTGATTTTCAAAAAAGTACAACTCCCACCAAATACTACTGGCAGTGCATGATGGGAGTTCTAGTTTGTCAGCAGCTGAAAAGCCACTGATTGGGAAACAAAGATTTAGGAGGAGAGTTTATGTAGTGCTGTGCTCTCCAACATGTGCCTCTCCAGTTGCTGCAAAACTACAACTCCCATCATGCACTGCTGGCAGGACATGATGGGACACCTGCAGAGTCACTGGTTGGAAAACGCTGATTTAGGCTGACAGGGGCCAAGTTATCTAGGGGGCAGCGGAACACTATAATAGGGGGGGTAGCGACACACTATAATAGGGGGGGTAACGGCACACTATAATAGGGGGGACAGCGGCACACTATAACAGGGGGGGGACAGCAGCACACTATAATAGGGGGGGTAGCGGCACACTATAATAGTGGGGACAGCGGCACACTATAATAGGGGGGGTAGCGGCACACTATAATAGGGGGGGTAGCGGCACACTATAATAGGGGGGGACTGCAGCACATTATAATGGGGGGGGTAGCAGCACACTACAATAGGGGGGGTAGCGGCACATTATAATGGGGGGGTAGCAGCACACTACAATAGGGGGGACAGTGGCACACTATAATGGGGGGGTAGAAGCTCACTATAATAGGGGGGACAGCGGCACACTATAATAGGGGGGGTAGCGGCACACTATAATGGGGGGGTAGCAGCACACTTTAATAGGTGGGACAGCTGCACATTATAATGGGGGGGTAGCAGCTCACTATAATAGGGGGGACAGCGGCACACTATAATAGGGGGGGTAGCGGCACACTATAATAGGGGGGGTAGCGGCATACTATAATAGGGGGGGTAGCGGCACACTATAATAGGGGGGGGTAGCGGCACACTATAATAGGGGGGGGTAGCGGCACACTATAATAGGGGGGGGTAGTGGCACACTATAATAGGGGGGTAGCGGCACATTATAATAGGGGGGGTAGCGGCACACTATAATGGGGGGGGCAGCTGCACATTATAATGGGGGGGGTAGCGGCACACTATAATAAGGGGGGTAGCGGCACACTATAATGGGGGGGCAGCGGCACACTATAATGGGGGGGCAGCAGCACACTATAACGGGGGGGGCAGTGGCACACTAGAATGGGGGGGGAGCAGCGGCACACTATAATGGGGGGCAGTGGCACACTATAATAGGGGGGGCAGCGGCACACTATAATAGGGGGGGCAGCGGCACAGTTCATAAGGGCAAAATGTCAAAGTTCTTTTTGCACAAAGAGGGGCACAACTACACATAGGGGCACAAAGGGGGCCAAACTAAAGACATGGACACTAAGAGGGTCCTATTAATGTTTGGCGGCATAATGATAGGAGCTTGTATAGAGGAGGGGAAGGTGCTGACAAAGTAAAGTGCCTGAGATGTTTGCCTGGCAGAGGAGGCATCTATAAGGAGGCTACACAGAGGAGCCATCTATAAGGAGGCTACACAGAGGAGCCATCTATAAGGAGGCTACACAGAGGAGCCATCTATAAGGGGGCTACACAGAGGAGCCATCTATAAGGGGGCTACACAGAGGAGCCATCTATAAGGGGGCTACACAGAGGAAGCATCTATAAGGGGGCTACACAGAGGGGGCATCTATAAGGGGGCTACACAGAGGAGCCATCTATAAGGAGGCTACACAGAGGAGCCATCTATAAGGAGGCTACACAGAGGAGCCATCTATAAGGGGGCTACACAGAGGAGCCATCTATAAGGGGGCTACACAGAGGAGCCATCTATAAGGGGGCTACACAGGAGCCATCTATAAGGGGGCTACACAGAGGAAGCATCTATAAGGGGGCTACACAGAGGAGCCATCTATAAGGGGGCTACACAGAGGAAGCATCTATAAGGGGGCTACACAGAGGAGCCATCTATAAGGGGGCTACACAGAGGAAGCATCTATAAGGGGGCTACACAGAGGAGCAATCTATAAGGGGGCTACACAGAGGAGCCATCTATAAGGGGGATAATACACAGAGGAGCCATCTATAAGGAGGATAATACACAGAGGAGCCATCTATAAGGGGGATAATACACAGAGGAGGCATCTATAAGGGGGATAATACACAGAGGAGGCATCTATAAGGGGGATAATACACAGAGGAGCCATCTATAAGGGGGATAATACACAGAGGAGCCATCTATAAGGGGGATAATACACAGAGGAGCCATCTATAAGGGGGATAATACACAGAGGAGCCATCTATAAGGGGGATAATACACAGAGGAGCCATCTATAAGGGGGATAATACACAGAGGAGCCATCTATAAGGATAATACACAGAGGAGCCATCTATAAGGATAATACACAGAGGAGCCATCTATAAGGATAATACACAGAGGAGCCATCTATAAGGGGGATAATACACAGAGGAGCCATCTATAAGGGGGATAATACACAGAGGAGCCATCTATAAGGGGGATAATACACAGAGGAGCCATCTATAAGGATAATACACAGAGGAGCCATCTATAAGGGGGATAATACACAGAGGAGCCATCTATAAGGGGGATAATACACAGAGGAGCCATCTATAAGGGGGATAATACACAGAGGAGCCATCTATAAGGGGGATAATACACAGAGGAGCCATCTATAAGGGGGATAATACACAGAGGAGCCATCTATAAGGGGGATAATACACAGAGGAGCCATCTATAAGGGGGATAATACACAGAGGAGACATCTATAAGGGGGATAATACACAGAGGAGCCATCTATAAGGATAATACACAGAGGAGCCATCTATAAGGATAATACACAGAGGAGTCATCTATAAGGGGGATAATACACAGAGGAGCCATCTATAAGGAGGATAATACACAGAGGAGCCATCTATAAGGATAATACACAGAGGAGTCATCTATAAGGGGCTACACAGAGGAGCCATCTATAAGGATAATACACAGAGGAGCCATCTATAAGGGGGATAATACACAGAGGAGCCATCTATAAGGATAATACACAGAGGAGCCATCTATAAGGGGGATAATACACAGAGGAGCCATCTATAAGGGGGATAATACACAGAGGAGTCATCTATAAGGGGGATAATACACAGAGGAGTCATCTATAAGGGGGATAATACACAGAGGAGTCATCTATAAGGAGAATAATACACAGAGGAGCCATCTGTAAGGAGGATAATACACAGAGGAGCCATCTGTAAGGAGGATAATACACAGAGGAGTCATCTGTAAGGAGAATAATACACAGAGGAGCCATCTATAAGGATAATACACAGAGGAGCCATCTGTAAGGAGGATAATACACAGAGGAGTCATCTATAAGGATAATACACAGAGGAGCCATCTATAAGGATAATACACAGAGGAGCCATCTATAAGGGGGCTACACAGAGGGGGCATCTATAAGGGGGATAATACACAGAGGAGCCATCTATAAGGGGGATAATACACAGAGGAGCCATCTATAAGGATAATACACAGAGGAGCCATCTATAAGGGGGATAATACACAGAGGAGCCATCTATAAGGATAATACACAGAGGAGCCATCTATAAGGAGGATAATACACAGAGGAGCCATCTATAAGGAGGATAATACACAGAGGAGTCATCTATAAGGGGGATAATACACAGAGGAGTCATCTATAAGGGGGATAATACACAGAGGAGTCATCTATAAGGGGGATAATACACAGAGGACCCATCTGTAAGGAGGCTACACAGAGGGGGCATCCGTAAGGACGCTACACAGAGGGGGCATCCATAAGGAGGTTACACAGAGGGGGCATCCATAAGAAGGCTACACAGAGGAGCCATCTATAAGGGGGCTACACAGAGGGGGCATCTATAAGGGGGCTACACAGAGGAGCCATCTATAAGGGGGCTACACAGAGGGGGCATCTATAAGGGGGCTACACAGAGGGGGCATCTATAAGGATAATACACAGAGGAGCCATCTATAAGGGGGCTACACAGAGGGGACATCTATAAGAGGGCTACACAGAGGGGGCATCTATAAGGAGGCTACACAGAGGGGGCATCTATAAGGGGGCTACACAGAGGGGGCATCTATAAGGAGGATAATACACAGAGGAGCCATCTATAAGGAGGATAATACACAGAGGAGCCATCTATAAGGAGGATAATACACAGAGGAGCCATCTGTAAGGGGGATAATACACAGAGGGGCCATCTATAAGGAGGATAATACACAGAGGAGCCATCTATAAGGGGGCTACACAGAGGAGCCATCTATAAGGATAATACACAGAGGGGGCATCTATAAGGGGGCTACACAGAGGGGGCATCTATAAGGATAATACACAGAGGGGGCATCTATAAGGAGGATAATACACAGAGGGGGCATCTATAAGGAGGATAATACACAGAGGGGGCATCTATAAGGAGGATAATACACAGAGGAGCCATCTGTAAGGGGGCTACACAGAGGAGCCATCTATAAGGGGGCTACACAGAGGAGCCATCTATAAGGATAATACACAGAGGGGGCATCTATAAGGGGGCTACACAGAGGGGGCATCTATAAGGGGGCTACACAGAGGGGGCATCTATAAGGATAATACACAGAGGAGCCATCTATAAGGGGGCTACACAGAGGAGCCATCTATAAGGATAATACACAGAGGGGGCATCTATAAGGGGGATAATACACAGAGGGGGCATCTATAAGGGGGCTACACAGAGGAGCCATCTATAAGGAGGATAATACACAGAGGAGCCATCTATAAGGGGGATAATACACAGAGGAGCCATCTATAAGGATAATACACAGAGGAGCCATCTATAAGGATAATACACAGAGGAGCCATCTATAAGGGGGCTACACAGAGGAGCCATCTATAAGGATAATACACAGAGGGGGCATCTATAAGGGGGCTACACAGAGGGGGCATCTATAAGGGGGCTACACAGAGGGGGCATCTATAAGGAGGATAATACACAGAGGAGCCATCTATAAGGAGGATAATACACAGAGGAGCCATCTATAAGGGGGCTACACAGAGGGGGCATCTATAAGGGGGCTACACAGAGGAGCCATCTATAAGGGGGCTACACAGAGGGGGCATCTATAAAAGGGCTACACAGAGGAAGCATCTATAAGGGGGCTACACAGAGGAGCCATCTATAAGGAGGATAATACACAGAGGGGGCATCTATAAGGGGGCTACACAGAGGGGGCATCTATAAGGGGGCTACACAGAGGGGGCATCTATAAGGAGGATAATACACAGGGGGCATCTATAAGGGGGCTACACAGAGGGCACCTCTAAGGGGACCTGCAGTTTTACAGTCACCACATGGTTTCCTCCACAAAGGGGCCCGCTGAGGCTCTGTCACCCAAGGGGCCCACATATATATATATATATATATAAAATAGACCCCCCCCCCCCCCCCTTTTAAGAAAAGCTACACACAATATGTCCATATATTTCTATTATTTATGCCCCTTTTGTGTTCTCTTCTCCTGTCAGATCTTTGAGAGAATCCTGTTCATCTGGGCCATCCGGCACCCTGCCAGCGGTTATGTCCAGGGAATCAATGATCTGGTCACTCCATTCTTTGTGGTGTTTCTGACGGAGCATGTTGGTGAGGATGCATTGTGTAGTATCATGGCACTGCTGACACTGTTAGGGACACATCGCACCTTTCCTATGTCCGTGTCTTTTCCCATAGAGGAGAAAAATGTTTTTTTTTTTCTCCTGTGCAAAGTGTCCATTGTTTTTCCAAGCCCCCTGAACGCTCAATAGCCTCCTCTTCCCTCCCATCTCCTCCCCCGCTTGATTTCTGTAATAGTCTACCTTTTCTGTGCTGCAGCATGTAATGAGGTTAACAGCTGACCACTATTTTATGCCTCTTCTTCGGCTCGGGTCTGAGGGCAGCCGTTACTCCGCATGCCTGTAGTGTCCCCTGCTGTTAACCCCTTCTGTGCTGCAGTGTGTAATTTCTCTGCATGCCTGTAGTGTCCCCTGCTGTTAACCCCTTCTGTGCTGCAGTGTGTAATTTCTCTGCATGCCTGTAGTGTCCCCTGCTGTTAACCCCTTCTGTGCTGCAGTGTCTAATTTTGCTGCATGGCTGTAGTGTCCCCTGCTGTTAACCCCTTCTGTGCTGCAGTAAATACTCCGCATGCCTGTAGTGTCACCTGCTGTTAACCCCTTCTGTGCTGCAGTGTCTAATTTCGCTGCATGGCTGTAGTGTCCCCTGCTGTTAACCCCTTCTGTGCTGCAGTGCATTATTTATCTGAATCCCTGAAAGCATGTGACACACTATCCATGTCTCGTGTGCTGTACAACCCAACATTTACATTACCTCCTCAGCGCCTCTTATGAGGGAACTGACTGGGCACTGAGCCCTAACTAGTTATACTGATGACGCAGGACGCTGCGGGGGGCGGGGCTTATTCACAGTGAAGTCCCGGAACCTACGGCAACATGATGGCGGCGGCTGCCATTTTTAAAATAAGCAAAATCTTATTCTCAATTTTTAAAAAAAAGAAAATTGTAAGGTCCCCTAAGGGCAACTTGATTAATCCCTCGGCCCAATGGTCACATACAGTTTGTTTCAAAATATTTAAAAATTTAAAAAATTCTGGTCCTGTCTGTTCAACCCCCTGCTGCAAAATGACGTTCCCACATGAAGGAGATCCCGGAGCATCATGACGTGAGGAGCTCTGTAAAGTGAGCTCAGAAACTGTGAGGAGGAGGAGGAGCGGCCGCCATCCGCTCCCTGGTCCTCGCTGTTACTGACAGTCTGTGGGCAGAGCACCAGGGCATACAGCAGCTAATAAGTACTGGAAGACTGGAGATTTTTTTTCATAGAAGTAAATTACAAATCTCTGGCTCTTTGTGACACCAGTTGATTTGAAAGAATTTTTTTTTTTTGCTGAACTTCCCCTTTAAGGCCACAGTATGTGCGGGATTAAAGTGAGTCTTGCTGGGTGTGCGCCTTCCCGCCTGGTGTATACATTGCACTAACGTGTCTGTCTTCTCTTCATGTTTATAGAAGATGATGTAGAAAACTTTGATGTGGGCACCCTGTCCCCCGAAACCCTAAGGAACATAGAAGCCGATAGTTTCTGGTCAATGAGTAAATTACTGGACGGCATTCAGGTAGGAGACGCGGCTCATAGTATACGGCCTCATAGCCAAATCCCGATAACGACTGATACACCCGGCAGATCCGTGTCCGAAACCTCTGACGGCCCCGTTATTCTGAGGGATGCTTAATGCTACAGAAATCCCTGCACTGGCTGTAGCGGTGTATACAGTGATGTGTATAGGGATCCCTGCACTGGCTGTGGCGGTGTATACAGTGATGTGTATAGGGATCCCTGCACTGGCTGTAGCGGTGTATACAGGGATCCCTGCACTGGCTGTAGCGGTGTATACAGTGATGTGTATAGGGATCCCTGCACTGGCTGTGGCGGTGTATACAGTGATGTGTATAGGGATCCCTGCACTGGCTGTAGCGGTGTATATAGGGATCCCTGCACTGGCTGTAGCGGTGTATATAGTGATGTGTATATAGGGATCCCTGCACTGGCTGTGGCGGTGTATACAGTGATGTGTATATAGGGATCCCTGCACTGGCTGTAGCGGTGTATACAGTGATGTGTATAGGGATCCCTGCACTGGCTGTAGCGGTGTATACAGTGATGTGTATAGGGATCCCTGCACTGGCTGTAGCGGTGTATACAGTGATGTGTATAGGGATCCCTGCACTGGCTGTAGCGGTGTATACAGTGATGTTTATAGGGATCCCTGCACTGGCTGTAGCGGTGTATACAGGGATCCCTGCACTGGCTGTAGCTGTGTATACAGTGATGTGTATAGGGATCCCTGCACTGGCTGTAGCGGTGTATACAGTGATGTGTATAGGGATCCCTGCACTGGCTGTAGCTGTGTATACAGTGATGTGTATAGGGATCCCTGCACTGGCTGTAGCGGTGTATACAGTGATGTGTATAGGGATCCCTGCACTGGCTGTAGCGGTGTATACAGTGATGTGTATAGGGATCCCTGCACTGGCTGTAGCTGTGTATACAGTGATGTGTATAGGGATCCCTGCACTGGCTGTGGCGGTGTATACAGTGATGTGTATAGGGATCCCTGCACTGGCTGTAGCGGTGTATACAGTGATGTGTATAGGGATCCCTGCACTGGCTGTAGCGATGTATACAGTGATGTGTATAGGGATCCCTGCACTGGCTGTAGCGGTGTATACAGTGATGTGTATAGGGATCCCTGCACTGGCTGTGGCGGTGTATACAGTGATGTGTATAGGGATCCCTGCACTGGCTGTAGCTGTGTATACAGTGATGTGTATAGGGATCCCTGCACTGGCTGTAGCTGTGTATACAGTGATGTGTATAGGGATCCCTGCACTGGCTGTAGCTGTGTATACAGTGATGTGTATAGGGATCCCTGCACTGGCTGTAGCTGTGTATACAGTGATGTGTATATAGGGATCCCTGCACTGGCTGTAGCGGTGTATACAGTGATGTGTATAGGGATCCCTGCACTGGCTGTAGCGGTGTATACAGTGATGTGTATAGGGATCCCTGCACTGGCTGTAGTGGTGTATACAGTGATGTGTATAGGGATCCCTGCACTGGCTGTAGCGGTGTATACAGTGATGTGTATATAGGGATCCCTGCACTGGCTGTGGCGGTGTATACAGTGATGTGTATATAGGGTAGGCCTGCACTGCTGTAGCGGTGTATACAGTGATGTGTATAGGGATCCCTGCACTGGCTGTAGCGGTGTATACAGTGATGTGTATATAGGGATCCCTGCACTGGCTGTAGCTGTGTATAGGAATCCCTGCACTGGCTGTGGCGGTGTATACAGTGATGTGTATAGGGATCCCTGCACTGGCTGTAGCGGTGTATACAGTGATGTGTATAGGGATCCCTGCACTGGCTGTAGCGGTGTATACAGGGATCCCTGCACTGGCTGTAGCGGTGTATACAGTGATGTGTATATAGGGATCCCTGCACTGGCTGTAGCGGTGTATACAGGGATCCCTGCACTGGCTGTAGCGGTGTATATAGTGATGTGTATAGGGATCCCTGCACTGGCTGTAGCGGTGTATACAGTGATGTGTATAGGGATCCCTGCACTGGCTGTAGCGGTGTATAGGGATCCTGCACTGGCTGTAGCGGTGTATACAGGGATGTGTATAGGGATCCACTGCACTGGCTGTTAGCGGTGTATACAGTGATGTGTATAGGGATCCCCTGCACTGGCTGTAGCGGTGTATACAGTGATGTGTATAGGGATCCTGCACTGGCTGTAGCCGGTTGTATACAGTGATGTGTATATAGGGATCCCTGCACTGGCCTGTAGCGGTGTATAGGGAATCCCTGCACTGGTCTGTAGCGGTGTATAGGGATCCCCTGCAACTGGCTGTAGCTGTGTATACAGTGATGTGTATAGGGATCCCTGCACTGGCTGTAGCGGTGTATACAGTGATGTGTATATAGGGATCCCTGCACTGGCTGTAGCTGTGTATACAGTGATGTGTATATAGGGATCCCTGCACTGGCTGTAGCGGTGTATACAGTGATGTGTATAGGGATCCCTGCACTGGCTGTAGCGGTGTATACAGTGATGTGTATAGGGATCCCTGCACTGGCTGTAGCGGTGTATACAGTGATGTGTATACAGGGATCCCTGCACTGGCTGTAGCGGTGTATACAGTGATGTGTATATAGGGATCCCTGCACTGGCTGTAGTGGTGTATAGGGATCCCTGCACTGGCTGTAGTGGTGTATACAGTGATGTGTATAGGGATCCCTGCACTGGCTGTAGCGGTGTATACAGTGATGTGTATAGGGATCCCTGCACTGGCTGTAGCGGTGTATACAGTGATGTGTATAGGGATCCCTGCACTGGCTGTAGCGGTGTATACAGTGATGTGTATAGGATCCCTGCACTGGCTGTAGCGGTTGTATACAGTGATGTGTATAGGGATCCCTGCACTGGCTGTAGCGGTGTATACAGTGATGTGTATAGGGATCCCTGCACTGGCTGTAGCGGTGTATACAGTGATGTGTATATAGGATCCCTGCACTGGCTGTAGCGTTGTATACAGGGATCCCTGCACTGGCTGTAGCGGTGTATACAGTGATGTGTATAGGGATCCCTGCACTGGCTGTAGCGGTGTATACAGTGATGTGTATAGGGATCCCTGCACTGGCTGTAGCGGTGTATACAGGGATGTGTATAGGGATCCCTGCACTGGCTGTAGCGGTGTATACAGGGATGTGTATAGGGATCCCTGCACTGGCTGTAGCGGTGTATACAGTGATGTGTATAGGGATCCCTGCACTGGCTTGTAGCGGTGTACAGGTTTTTGGGGGGGATTTCCACTGTGATGGTTTGGGGTATAGGGATCCCTGCACTGGCTGTAGCGGTGTATACAGTGATGTGTATACAGGGATCCCTGCACTGGCTGTAGCTGTGTATACAGTGATGTGTATAGGGATCCCTGCACTGGCTGTAGTGGTGTATACAGTGATGTGTATAGGGATCCCTGCACTGGCTGTAGCGGTGTATACAGTGATGTGTATATAGGGATCCCTGCACTGGCTGTAGCTGTGTATACAGTGATGTGTATAGGGATCCCTGCACTGGCTGTGGCGGTGTATACAGGGATCCCTGCACTGGCTGTAGCGGTGTATACAGTGATGTGTATAGGGATCACTGCACTGGCTGTAGCGGTGTATACAGTGATGTGTATAGGGATCACTGCACTGGCTGTAGCGGTGTATACAGTGATGTGTATAGGGATCCCTGCACTGGCTGTAGTGGTGTATACAGGGATCCCTGCACTGGCTGTAGCGGTGTATACAGGGATCCCTGCACTGGCTGTAGCGGTGTATACAGTGATGTGTATAGGGATCCCTGCACTGGCTGTGGCGGTGTATACAGTGATGTGGATAGGGATCCCTGCACTGGCTGTAGTGGTGTATACAGTGATGTGTATAGGGATCCCTGCACTGGCTGTAGCGGTGTATACAGTGATGTGTATAGGGATCCCTGCACTGGCTGTAGCGGTGTATACAGGGATGTGTATAGGGATCCCTGCACTGGCTGTAGCGGTGTATACAGTGATGTGTATATAGGGATCACTGCACTGGCTGTAGCGGTGTATAGGGATCCCTGCACTGGCTGTAGCGGTGTATACAGTGATGTGTATAGGGATCCCTGCACTGGCTGTAGCGGTGTATACAGTGATGTGTATAGGGATCCCTGCACTGGCTGTAGCGGTGTATACAGTGATGTATATAGGGATCCCTGCACTGGCTGTAGCGGTGTATACAGTGATGTGTATAGGGATCCCTGCACTGGCTGTAGCGGTGTATACAGTGATGTGTATAGGGATCCCTGCACTGGCTGTAGCGGTGTATACAGGGATCCCTGCACTGGCTGTAGCGGTGTATACAGTGATGTGTATAGGGATCCCTGCACTGGCTGTAGCGGTGTATACAGTGATGTGTATAGGGATCCCTGCACTGGCTGTAGCGGTGTATACAGGGATGTGTATAGGGATCCCTGCACTGGCTGTAGCGGTGTATACAGTGATGTGTATAGGGATCCCTGCACTGGCTGTAGCGGTGTATACAGTGATGTGTATAGGGATCCCTGCACTGGCTGTAGCGGTGTATACAGGGATCCCTGCACTGGCTGTAGTGGTGTATATAGTGATGTGTATACAGGGATCCCTGCACTGGCTGTAGCGGTGTATACAGTGATGTGTATAGGGATCCCTGCACTGGCTGTAGCGGTGTATACAGTGATGTGTATAGGGATCCCTGCACTGGCTGTAGTGGTGTATACAGTGATGTGTATAGGGATCCCTGCACTGGCTGTAGCGGTGTATACAGTGATGTGTATATAGGGATCCCTGCACTGGCTGTAGCTGTGTATACAGTGATGTATATAGGGATCCCTGCACTGGCTGTGGCGGTGTATACAGGGATCCCTGCACTGGCTGTAGCGGTGTATACAGTGATGTGTATAGGGATCACTGCACTGGCTGTAGCGGTGTATACAGTGATGTGTATAGGGATCACTGCACTGGCTGTAGCGGTGTATACAGTGATGTGTATAGGGATCCCTGCACTGGCTGTAGTGGTGTATACAGGGATCCCTGCACTGGCTGTAGCGGTGTATACAGGGATCCCTGCACTGGCTGTAGCGGTGTATACAGTGATGTGTATAGGGATCCCTGCACTGGCTGTAGCTGTGTATAGGGATCCCTGCACTGGCTGTAGCTGTGTATACAGTGATGTGTATAGGGATCCCTGCACTGGCTGTAGCGGTGTATACAGTGATGTGTATAGGGATCCCTGCACTGGCTGTGGCGGTGTATACAGTGATGTGTATAGGGATCCCTGCCCTGGCTGTAGCGGTGTATACAGTGATGTATATAGGGATCCCTGCACTGGCTGTGGCGGTGTATACAGTGATGTGTATAGGGATCCCTGCACTGGCTGTAGCGGTGTATACAGTGATGTGTATAGGGATCCCTGCACTGGCTGTAGCGGTGTATACAGTGATGTGTATAGGGATCCCTGCACTGGCTGTAGTGGTGTATACAGGGATCCCTGCACTGGCTGTAGCGGTGTATACAGGGATCCCTGCACTGGCTGTAGCGGTGTATACAGTGATGTGTATAGGGATCCCTGCACTGGCTGTAGCTGTGTATACAGTGATGTGTATAGGGATCCCTGCACTGGCTGTAGCGGTGTATACAGTGATGTGTATAGGGATCCCTGCACTGGCTGTAGCGGTGTATACAGTGATGTGTATAGGGATCCCTGCACTGGCTGTGGCGGTGTATACAGTGATGTGTATAGGGATCCCTGCACTGGCTGTAGCTGTGTATACAGTGATGTGTATAGGGATCCCTGCACTGGCTGTAGCGGTGTATACAGTGATGTGTATAGGGATCCCTGCACTGGCTGTAGCGGTGTATACAGTGATGTGTATATAGGGATCCCTGCACTGGCTGTAGCGGTGTATACAGTGATGTGTATAGGGATCCCTGCACTGGCTGTAGCTGTGTATGCAGTGATGTGTATAGGGATCCCTGCACTGGCTGTAGCGGTGTATACAGTGATGTGTATAGGGATCCCTGCACTGGCTGTAGCGGTGTATACAGTGATGTGTATATAGGGATCACTGCACTGGCTGTAGCGGTGTATAGGGATCCCTGCACTGGCTGTAGCGGTGTATATAGTGATGTGTATATAGGGATCCCTGCACTGGCTGTGGCGGTGTATACAGTGATGTGTATAGGGATCCCTGCAAATCTATTGGCCCTATGTTATATCTGCAACTTCAGACATGTGAATTGGGCCTTAGACATACCGAATGTACCAGATTTATCACAATGATGATCCATCCCCCTTCACCAAACCTGGCGGAGGAGTGTCTAAGTCATGTCATGTGTGTCTGACGTGTCCCCTGTGGCACGTGCCAGACGTGTCGCTCATGTGTGTGTCGGACATGGCGCTCGTGTATGTGTGTGTCAGACGTGTCCCCTGTGGCACGTGTCGGGCGTGTAACGTGTGTGTGTGTCGGACGTGTGTGTGTGTGTGTGTCGGACTTGTCGCTTGTGTGTGTGTGTGTGTCGGATGTGTCGCTCGTGTGTGTGTGTGTGTGTGTGTGTGTGTCGGATGTGTCGCTTGTGTGTGTGTGTGTGTGTGTCGGATGTGTCGCTCGTGTGTGTGTGTGTCGGACTTGTGGCGTGTGTGTGTGTGTTGGACGTGTCGCTCGTGTGTGTGTGTGTCGGATGCGCGCTCGTGTGTGTGTGTCGGACATGTCCGGTCAGGCCCCATGAAGCCTCTGGGCAGGAAGCTGTGTCTTCCCGATACTCCGTCTCTCCGTAGTTTTCAGCGTATCGCCTGATCTCCGTTTTTCTTGTCCTTTTTCTCAGGATAACTACACGTTTGCTCAGCCTGGAATTCAGAAGAACGTGAAAGCTCTCGAAGAACTCGTCAGCCGAATTGATGGTTTGTTCCTATTGTTGGCATGCTGGGGACGTTCAGCGAGGGGGACGTTGTCTGCTGCTGCGCATTTCACCAGTACCTGAAATTGGCCGCACGTGTGACTGTTCCCTAAAGGTCGCTGTCAGAGATGGCGTGGCGGCTGGAGTACAGTCATGCGGCATTACCGGTGGATCCAACCACTGCAGCCAACCTGTAACCTCCAGGCCACGTTGTGCTCCTCTCTAGTTACCCTGTCACTGTGCCGTAGTACATGAGCTGCCTCTCTAGCCAAACCATATCCTTAATCCGTGTGCCGTATGCAGGTTAGGCTTAAAGAGACCTCTGACCCTTGACAATCCAGAGTCATGCAATGGAGGCTCAGACTCCCTACTCCTAGCAGTACCCCTACCACATGTTGTCAGCGGACGTGCCATTGACTTGTATTGGTGCTGACGTGTATTGTGCGCAGCCTAGGAGGGATCTGTCAGTGGTGTGCAGCAGTCACATGTCCTTTGCACCCTCAGCATGTTTCTAGTGCCTGCATTGTCATCAGGGGGTCATCTAGACAAAGTGAATGTTAGTATGGACGCCTTATAGCCGCACTCACTAAGGTACGAGGCGCAGAAAGAGCTGTGAGATTAACATCCGTCATTCCCCAAGTGTGAACAACTCCATCGAGGGCAGCCGCAGCCGTCAGGTCTGGAGGACGATGTGCCTGATCTGTACGAGAGTGTAACACAACGTCACTAGATGCAACACATATATGTAGTACCTGCGGATGGTGAGCCAATGTACAGATGTAACACGTCACTAGATGCAACACATATCTGTAGTAGCTGCGGATGGTGAGCCAATGTACAGATGTAACACAACGTCACTAGATATATACACTCAGCGGCCACTTTATTAGGTAGACCATGCTAGTAACGGGTCGGACCCCCTTTTGCCTTAAGAACTGCCTCAATTCTTCGTGGCATAGATACAACAAGGTGCTGGAAGCTTCCTCAGAGATTTTGGTCCATAGTGACATGATGACATCACACAGTTGCCGCAGATTTGTCGGCTGCACATCCATGATGCCAATCTCCCGTTCCACCACATCCCAAAGATGCTCTATTGGATTGAGATCTGATGACTGTGGAGGCCATTGGAGTACAGTGACCTCATTGTCACGTTCAAGAAACCAGTCTGAGATGATTCTAGCTTTATGACATGGCGCATTATCCTGCTGAAAGTAGCCATCAGATGTTGGGTCCATTGTGGTCATAAAGGGATGGACATGGTCAGCAACAATACTCAGGTAGGCTGTGGCGTTGTAACCATGCTCAATTGGTACCAAGGGGCCCAAAGAGTGCCAAGAAAATATTCCCCACACCATGACACCACCACCACCACCAGCCTGAACCGTTGATACAAGGCAGGATGGATCCATGCTTTCATGTTGTTGACGCCAAATTCTGACCCTACCATCCGAATGTCGCAGCAGAAATCGAGACTCATCAGACCAGGCAACGTTTTTCCAATCTTCTACTGTCCAATTTCGATGAGCTTGTGCAAATTGTAGCCTCAGTTTCCTGTTCTTAGCTGAGCGGAGTGGCCCCCGGTGTGGTCTTCTGCTGCTGTAGCCCATCTGCCTCAGAGTTGGCCGTACTGTGCGTTCAGAGATGCTCTTCTGCCTACCTTGGCTGTAACGGTTGGCTATTTGAGTCACTGTTGCCTTTCTATCAGCTGGAACCAGTCTGCCCATTCTCCTCTGACCTCTGGCATCAACAAGGCATTTCCGCCCACAGAACTGCCGCTCACTGGATGGTTTTTCTTTTTCGGACCATTCTCTGTAAACCCTAGAGATGGTTGTGCGTGAAAATCCCAGTAGATCAGCAGTTTCTGAAATACTCAGACCAGCCCTTCTGGCACCAACAACCATGCCACGTTCAAAGGCCTCACATCACCTTTCTTCCCCATACTGATGCTCGGTTTGAACTGCAGGAGATTGTCTTGACCATGTCTACATGCCTAAATGCATGTAGACATGTGATTGGCTGATTAGAAATTAACGTGCAGTTGGACAGGTGTACCTAATAAAGTGGCCGGTGAGTGTATGTAGTAGCTGCGGATGGTGAGCCAATGTACAGATGCAACAGAACAAAGACTTTCGTTACACTCGGCTGTCGGCCTGTCAGGCTGCTGCTAGTAGAAGCCAGTGGCCGAGCCAAACAAATCACTCTGGTTATTACCCCTGTTGTGAGGGCAGCTATGGCCAGTGGGGTGGGGGTATTGTTATAGTGGGGGTATTGTTATGGTGGAGATGAAGGGGTGGGGGTATTGTTTAGGTGGGGGTATTGTTATAGTGGGGGTATTGTTATGGCGGAGATGAAGGGGTGGGGATATTGTTATGGTGGGGATATTGTTATAGTGGGGGTATTGTTATAGTGGGGGTATTGTTCTGGTGAAGGGGTAGGGGTATTGTTATATTGGGGGTATTGTTATGGCGGAGATGAAGGGGTGGGGGTATTGTTATGGCAGAGGTGATGGATTGGGGCTATAGTTATGGCGGAGGTGAAGGGTTGGGGTTATTGTTATAGTGGGGGTATTGTTATAGTGGGGGTATTGTTATGGCGGAGGTGAAGGGTTGGGGTTATTGTTATAGTGGGGGTATTGTTATAGTGGGGGTATTGTTATGGCGAAGGTGAAGGGTTGGGGTTATTGTTATAGTGGGGGTATTGTTATAGTGGGGGTATTGTTATGGCGGAGATGAAGGGGTGGGGGTATTGTTATAGTGGGGGTATTGTTATAGTGGGGGTATTGTTATATTTGGGGTATTGTTATAGTGGGGATATTGTTATGGCGGAGATGAAGGGGTGGGGGTATTGTTATAGTGGGGGTATTGTTATAGTGGGGGTATTGTTATAGTGGGGGTATTGTTATAGTGGGGGTATTGTTATATTTGGGGTATTGTTATAGTGGGGGTATTGTTATAGTGGGGATATTGTTATGGCGGAGATGCAGGGGTATTGTTATAGTGGGGCTATAGTTATGGCGGAGGTGAAGGGGTGGGGGTATTGTTATGGTGGGGGTATTGTTATAGTGGGGGTGGGTTGGGAGCCGTTGAGGTGGTAGTGCTTTGACACTGAGGTAGAGGGCACTTGGATGCAGTCACCTGACGTTCTGTGACACACGGCTGTATCTGGACAGTCCTGCAACACCTGCAGCGCTCCTGGCATCATCATGGGAGGGAAGCGTATCGGCCATCTTAGCTTCCTTTCATTGGCAAGAAGCTTATCAGCCGTCTGCCTCCTGAAGCCCCTATTACTCAGGGAGATTCAGAGGAGCAAAGGAGAGCCGACCTGTCCGATCAGCCTTTGGCCTGCTACCGGCACTATAACATGCAATGGCAGCGAGCAGGTAAGATGGGGGGGGGAGGGGCACGAGGTTGGGTGGTGCAGGGAGCTGCCGAATATGGCCGATAATCGCTTTGTGTAATAGGGCCTTAACTCAATGCCGCTCCTCCCCGGTTGCTGGGAAAAGCTGGGTCCAGTCCTAGGAAAATGGGAGACGTTTCCGAGGACTGGATCCAGCTTTTCTCGGCAGGGAGCAGAAGAGAGGTGAAGGGCAACCGGCTGATAAGTTTCACTAAACGGCCGAATCTCTCATCCTACAGTGATACATGATGCCGGGAGGTCTGTGGATCCATCCCACGTATACAGACCATACTCACATGACCTGTCTGTAAGAGGCCAACAGCATTGTGGGTAACAAAGCCTAAGGAACAGGCGGCTCCTTACTGTATTCACCCATCCGTGTGCAGCTTCTTCCCTTTGAAGTTGGAGTGCCACCTATCTCTTAGCGGTTGTTATACGGTGGAGCCTGGAGTGGGGATGCGCAGCCACGAGCTAGACTAATGACCACTGATGGTTGGAGGACTTGATGTTTGGGTATATTCTTCTCACCCTTTCCTTCCCTTCCCTATAGGCCAGGTGCACAGTCATCTCCAGAAGTATGAGGTAGAATATTTGCAGTTTGCCTTTCGATGGATGAACAATCTGCTGATGCGGGAGCTTCCCTTGCGATGTACCATCCGGCTGTGGGATACTTACCAGGTACTGGGGGCTTCCTGTGTGATACTCACCTGTCTGTCGTCCTGATGTGTAACATGAGATTATAGACCTTGTGCAGCCGGGGTTCTTCCATGTAATCTCCCACCATTTCCCCCTGTCACAGGCAGAACCGGAAGGCTTCTCCCATTTCCACCTTTACGTTTGTGCAGCATTTCTTATAAAATGGCGGAAAGAGATTCTAGATGAAGAAGATTTTCAGGTTTGTACTGACGTCCAGGTGGGGAGGCCTGTGCCGGGTTATAAGCAATAGACATTGGTGTGTAGTTATTGGCTCAGCGACTCGGGTGACAGATAGATGGGGGGGGGGGGTAATCCTGCTGTGGATGCTATCTCCCAAGGATAATGCGGGGGGGGGGGGGGGGGGGGGATCAGGCTGTGCCGGGGGGGGGGGATCAGGCTGTGCCAGGGGGGCAGGCTGTGCCGGGGGGGGGGGGGGGGGGGGGGGGGGGCAGGCTGTGACGTGTTCCTGAGCTTCTGCCACAACTGTTAGGTGAGGTGCAAAGCTTCTATCCCGAAAATTACAGGGGTAATTGGACTTGTTATTATCTATTCAGCCTTCGTCCCCCAGTTTTCAGCTGCTGCTTTCTGCTTATAACACAAAAATCTGCGTGTGAGCTTTTCAACCCCCCCCCCCCCGCATGTCACCTCCGGTACCGGCAACGTCCACCACCCTCCGGATCTCACCTCCGGTACCGGCAATGTCCACCACCCCCCGGATCTCACCTCCCGGTGCCGGCATCGTCCACCACCCCCACCCGCCGGATGTCACCTCCCGGTGAGATACAGCGGGGGACATCATGTTCGTGTGATGCCAGTCTGAGGAACTACTGCTCCCAGACATCCCATAAGTGTCTTCCACTCTGTCCTAGGATATGGCACAGTGGAAGACACTTATGGGATGGCTGGGAGCAATAGTTCCACAGACTGGCATCACACAAACATGATGTCCCCCGCCGTATCTCACCTCCTGGTGGCCGCCCGCAGGGGGGGTTGTTGAGATGCGTCTGCGTGCCACCGGGAGGTGAGATCCGGGGGTTGGTGGATGTTGCCTCGGCCGGCACCGGGAGGAGAGATCCGGGGGGTGGTGGACGTTGCCGCAGGCGGCCACTGGGAGGTGATATGCGCGGGGGGTTGGGGTGGACGTGCCGTGGGCGGCCACCGGGGGGATGAGATGCGGGGTGGGCACAGCCGGCTCCGGGAGGTGAGATGTGAGGGGGGCGGGGGGTGGACGTGCCGCGGGCGGCCACCAGGGGGATAAGATGGGGGGCGGCCACCGGGAGGTGAATTCGGGACGGACGGGCACTGGGTGGTGAGATGCAGGGGGGCGGGGGAGCTGCTGTCAGAGAGGGAGACAGTGATCATCATCAGCAGCAGTCACTGTCTCAGTGTCCTCCCTCGCTTCAGTGGACTGGGTGAGAAGCGCTAACCCGGCCCCTTGAAGAGATGGCGGACACGTGATGCCGTCTCGGAGGGTGGGGGCCAGGAGCAGGGAGCGTGTCGGGTTGGACTGAGGTCTGATGATTCTCTGCAATCTGTGGGGGTGAGTGCAGCCGGATAACAGCAAAACTGTGAAGAATCCATAATAACTTTATATTGGAAAGATGGAAAGCTACGGGTGGGCAGCGTATTAATGCAAAAATAATTTTGGGGGGAATACCCCTTTAACCCCTTACTGAAGAGCTGCACACACACATGCCCCTGCCCTGGTCCGCGGTCATTACCTGAGCAGGTCCGCCATTGTCCCATCTCAGTCCAGGAAGCGGCTGGATGCGGACGACAGCTCTGGACTCGGGGATGTAAGTAGATGTAATGGTTTTCACCCACCCCCTCCCCAGCGATGACCCACGCTCCCGGCCGGTGTACCCCTTTAAGTATTGTGAACGTAAAATTGCCAAAGCTTTTTATAGTAAAATTTAAAAAACAAACAATATTTGTTTATAAAGATATAAAATATGTAAAATAAAAGATATAAAACTGCAGTTACCCCCCCCCCCTCCAAACCTCTAATGTTTGCTGACTCCTGTGATTTTCTTGCCCCATTGAAGGACATTGCAGTCAGAGCATAATAGGTTGCACTCTCCTCAGTAATGTGCAGGTACGGGAACCTCTGTGTCTATGCTTGTAGCTGGGATAGTCCGTCCTCTAGATCCCTGCACCTCTCTACCTGAACTCTGCCTCACGGAATATTAAATGGAATGTCTGTGTGTCATTATCAAATTATAAGAAAATAGAGGGAAAAATTAGCTTTTTTTAAGCTCAGTGTAGTTTTTGGGCGTGCGCTGTGTGCATGGGCGTGCGATGTGTGCATGGGCGTGCGCGGTATGCTGGGCGTGCGCTGTGTGCATGGGCGTGCGCTGTGTGCATGGGCGTGCGCGGTATGCTGGACGTGCGATGTGTGCATGGGCGTGCGCTGTGTGCATGGGCGTGCGCGGTATGCTGGGCGTGCGCTGTTTGCTGGCCACAGCATAGTTTAAAGGGGTAGTTCACCCTCCAAAAAATTTGTTCAAATCAACTGGTGCAGAGGTATCAGCAGAGAGCACTGTGTCACACTGGAGAGAATACACCACTTCATGCAGGACATACAGCAGCTGATAAGTACTGAAAGACTGGAGATTTTTAACCTCTTGATTACCCATGCCATAAGCTCACGTCATGGTGCCGTTAGCGCAACCCCTCCCTGAACCCCCCTATGACCCAGCTCTGGTCTGCGCGGCTCCCAGCTAATTAACAATCTAAATGCAGCTGTCCTGCAAAATGCAAAACTGACTGCTGCATCTAAACGTCTTTTAAGCCCATCACCTGGTGGTCTAGTGGCCAGATCACACACCCCCGATTGTGGAGGGGCCATCCATCCTTTTTGGCTTATTTTATTGTTTACTATTTGCTGGTCACCATTATAGAGTACAGAACCACAAAAAGAAATCAGTGAGACCTCAGCCGCCATGGCCTTATATACACGGAGGAGGAGGAGAGCGTTGGCCCAGTCATCAGAGGGCTGTGTAGAAGTAAATTACGAATCACTAGAACTTTCCAACACCAGTTGATTTGACAGAATTTTTTCCTTGAGTTCCCCTTTAAAGACTACCTGTCACGCCCCGTGCCAGCCGACCCCCCGGTGGAGACCCTTATACTTACCCAATGCACAAAGTCCTGCTCCCAAGATATCGACGTCGGAAGCCTTGTGCGCGCTCATCAGAGATGACAATGACTGCTCTATTCATTCTCTATGAGCATCGGACTCCTCTCTGATGAGCGCACTGGGCTTCCGACGGCGATATCTCGGCAACAGGAGCGGGACTTCGTGCACGGGGTAAGTATAAGGGTCTCCA
The DNA here is from genome assembly GCF_027789765.1 of Dendropsophus ebraccatus. Lineage (NCBI taxonomy): Eukaryota > Metazoa > Chordata > Amphibia > Anura > Hylidae > Dendropsophus > Dendropsophus ebraccatus. The sequence continues at coordinate 3,239,649 of NC_091464.1, read as the reverse complement.
CCGGGGGGTCAGCCGTGCTCTGCCCCGGCACGGGCCGTGACAGGTCCTCTTTAGTATGTAGCTACAGTCTATTTATAAAACATATATCTAGGCAACACATTCCCTTTAATATTTTGGTGTCTAGTCCTCAATATATTTCCAGTCTGGGCAGATCCTCCTGGGGGGGGGGGGGTAGTGTTAGCGGCCGCTTGTCTGATCCAGACATCGGGGTAACTTGGATATTGCGTCTGGTTGTGTTTCCGTGTAGGGATTACTTATGCTGCTCCAGAACCTGCCGACCATTCACTGGGGCAATGAGGAGATCGGCCTCCTCCTGGCAGAAGCCTACAGACTGAAGTACATGTTTGCCGATGCTCCCAACCACTATCGTCGGTAAGACGTCCTCCGCTCCGTGGCTTAGCACTCCAGGACTCCCGGACGAGGCGTGGACGCTTTACTCCGGGGCCTCCTACAGAATCCTCACTCATTGGGACTTTTTTTAAGCATTTGTGTGTGAGTAATGACTGAACCTGTGACCGACCGTGTACAGATAATTTGTATATTAGCAGAATTTCATATGTATATGGATAGAAATGTACATAACTTAAATTTATTTGTAAAGTGTGATTGTCTTGACCTCATTCGAGCGTTATATGCTTTGTCTTTGTTAAAAGAAAAAATTGTGGCTACTGTGTAAAGTGTGCAAACTTTTATGGTTCTTAACTAAAGAAAAGTGAAACGACACTCCCACGAGAAGCCAAAAGCTTTGAACTTTGAATGTTATGTAATAACTCCACCAGAACGGGGACTCCCGACTCCATTTCTCGGCTGCATCCCGCGGCGCAGCTTCTTGTAGTCCCTGGAATGTGCACAAGTATTGTATGAGCATCACTCAGGGACGGCCGCCAGAAATCGAGGGGAATCTTGTGTTATTCTTCACTGGAGCACATATCACTCCACACGGGACTGACCGGGGAGTACCAGACGTGTACTGTGATTTCTGTCAGGTACTGCAGGGTGGAGACGTATTACACGGCCCCGATCTGCTAGATTGGCACTGGCCCGATCAGTATAATAAAGCAGCGCTGATCTGCTACTGAGCCTATTACTTGGCTCGATTATCGAGCAGCAAGGGCTGTGTATATGTCGTTAGTGATGTCTGTGCAGCCCTTGCTTTAAAGTGTATAATAAAGTATATACTTTACTTCTCTACGCTGCCCTGTATCTTCCGGGCTTCTCCCCGCCAAAGCCAATCTCTGAAGTTACAGGCCCATCAGCCAATCACTGTCCGCAGCTGTTGCATCCTAGCCAGTGATTGGCTGAGCGGCCTGTAACTACATAGACTGGTGTTCCCCGGCAGCTGGGGGGGGGGGGGGGGGGAGAGAAGCCAGGACGACACCAGGAGCGCAGAGAGGTAACGGATGAACTTTAGTCATTTATTTACAGATTCATCAGCCGTCTGCTGTGCATCCTTATTGCGCACCCAGCGGCGATGATCTTAGGTCAGGACCTAAAGACACGATCAGCCGATGATCATTGTCTTTATCACGCGGAGCGATGATCTGCCGAATCGGCCTGATAAGCAGCAGATTATCGCTCTGTGTAATAGAAGTGCCATTATTGCCGCGGCCTACTCAAGTTGTGCTGATTTGCATCAATGTTCATAAGGAACGGACATTGTGTGAAACGTGAAGCATTGTCTGCATCATTCATTCTGCGCAGTAATGGAGCCCAGTAAAGTGCAATTATGGAACGGCATTGGATCGGACAGGAAGGCCTGTGGTCGTTGACCATCTAACTGTGATAATGAATAAAGTAAGTGGATCCCTGCGTCTGGAAGACATTTCTCAGCATTGTGGCACTTTTTATTTTCTCTATCATGTGAATAAATGGAGAGGATATTTATAACAGGCGGAAACGCCGGTCTGAAGGTCGTCACCACCCGAAGCCTACACAAATGTGTATTACAATAAAAGATTGCTTCTTTCTACAACTTTGCTTGGATGGTTTGTTTGTTCGGGCAGGTTATACGTCAGAAATGTGAAGAGCTTATTCTCTAGGCGAACGTACTGGTGGGAATGAGGAACAATGGGATGAAAGAGCGGCAAATAGGCTAAAATAATATAAAAATAATCCTACATCATGTGAGATGGGATTACCCCTTAAAGGCTTTTATTTCTATCTTGTATGTAAAGAAGCTCTCCTCCTCTATAACGCCTGCTAGATTCCCTGCACACACCTCACTTATTCCACACCCGCAAGGGAGGTCTATAGAATATACACTGGATTCAGTTTATGCCCCTGATGATCAGTTGAGTTTCCTCCGAAAAATCTTAAACCTAGCTGAGAAATAGCCGCAGTCGCTTCTTAGTATGCGGAGACTTAAATCTGACTGCTGATCCACAAGTAGATACTCCGAGCACAGTGAGGGCCGACTCGCTGATCTACTATGGAGAGAGGAACCTGTAGACAAGGCGCCAGGGCCGGACAGCTTCCCCATCTGCTAAAACATTAATATAGTGAGACTTTTTCAACCAATGTCATGTACGCCAAGCTCACAGCTCTACATCTTGCCAAGTGCTTCCCCTCCCAGGTTTTGTATCAGGAAGACAGGCATGCCACAACATCCACACATCATGGAGAGGCAGCTGCCATCGATCTTGGCGCTGAGCGTTAGCCGGTCACACCCTTTCTCACTACTCCAGTGGGTGGGCTTTGTGGGTAATATCTTAACAGCCATGTTAGCGTCATATTCCTCCCCATCCAGGGACGTTTTTGTGAATGGAGTTCTTTCAGAAGAGCCGGTGATAACCTATGGGATGTGTCCGGGGTGCCCGCTTACCCCTTTTAATTTTTATCATTTCAGTGGAGCATTTGGCTGAAGCCATAAGAACTGACCCTTACATCACTGGTTTTCATATTGCTGGACGGCCTCATGTGATATCACTTTACGCCAATGATGTCATACTTTATCATATCCCCTGAATACGTTGCCAAGAGTCAAGCAATTAATCAAGGACTTTGGCAACATTTCTTATTACCACTTAAATATCGATAAGACCTGTCATGCCACTAAACCTACAGGACTCTTTAAAATCTCAATACTCCTTTGTTTTGAGGGACAGAGGTTTAACATATTTAGTATCACCCTTACTGTCACACAAATCCTTGTATAGTAATAACTATGAACCCTTCCGAGCCAAAATCCTTAAAGAAGCTACGACGCTCACTAATTTTGATATCTCATAGATGGGCAGGGTGGCACCCTTTAAAAATGTTTCATCTTATCAGGACAATACCCACAGCACATTCCCCTACATTCTTTTCCAAAGCCCAAAGTATTGTTTTAAATTTGTCAGGACGGGAAAAAAGCCTCGATTATCGGCCCAGATCCTTTGTAAACGTTGGTATATGTTGGAGGTTTGGGAGTTATATGGGGATACTAGTTGCTGCCCTAATTTCACAGCTAATAGAATGATGGAAACCCCATTACCTTGGATACACATTGAACAACCATAGGTTTGGCCTTACACGTTGCAGCATGTTTTATTGATGCCTTTCTGGAAAGATTTGAAACCTGTTTTCTCGCCTCCCAGGGTGCAGAATTTTTATAAGACATGGATCCTCCGGAGTCTATACCTCTTTATCCTTTATACGGACACAAATCCCAGATTGACTAAGCCCCTTGGGTTGGCAAGGACAGACCTACTGTGGCCCATCTTATGAGGAACAAGGTTCGTAAATCATTCCAAGGCCTCCTCTCCAACTATTCTCTCTCTTTCAGATTTTTATAAGTCTCTTCAGTTGAGACACGGTCAGGACTTCCAGCAGAAGGGTCAATCTTCTGATATCTGAATGTGCTCCTGAAAGGGCTCCACCCAATTTACGATGAATTCTGTGATTACACATCTCGCCGTAAATCCCACCCGTACTGTACATGGGAGAAAGAATTTAACAATAATTCTCTCTGGGGGAAGGTATTACACCCCTGTCAAAACTTACAGGATTCTGTGCCGACAAACTGTTATTACACTTCTGAAGTGTAACCCAAACATTCTTTAAAGAAAAAATACGTAGCCAACTTGTCGACTCTGGAAGTGTAATAACAGATTGTCGACTCACAATCCTTTTGGTTTGAATACCTTACAGTGCAATGGTAATAGCTGCCGGTGCTGTAACTGGATACTGGAGACGCTTATGACCTCTTTTGTTTCACATACTACAAGGGGAAATTTCCAAACACAAGGTGCCTTTGATTGCTCAGCCTAGTTTGGTATCCACTTACGGGAATGTATGTGCAATCTCCAGTGAAATCGTTTACCATAACACACAGAACGATAGTCGTTACTTACGATTGTTACTAAGATTGTTTACTCCTTCAGATCCCAGCAAAACAAGCAGCGATGCACACACACGGAAGACTGGAGAATATTTAGCAAACATTTCGTGAAAGATTAGTGAACGATCAACAATGATTTTAGTTTCAGCAGAAAACAAGCGAAAAACAGCTCGCAAACGACTTTTCAATTGATGCCACACAAAAAGATTATCTAAACAATATAACGATTGTCTTCACGATAATCATCCCCTGTAATCGAGCCCTTAAACTTCCCATTTTGGAGCATATTCCGGCAGAGAGACTGAACACATCTTGGCAGCTGATCAATCGAGATGACTCCACATGGATTGAACGAGACTATCGAGAATACCAGACAGAAGAACATAATCGAGTCTTCTCAATCTGATGTACAGTGGTACCTCGGTTCTCAAACTGCTTGGAACTCAAACTGTTTTTTCAAGAAAAGTTTGCTTTGGTTCTCAAACTCTTGCTCGGTGCTTGGCGTGGATGGTGGGTTGTACATGGGGAGTTTGCCACTAGTGACGCTTTACATACATATACAGTCATGGCCAAAAGTTTTGAGAATGATACAAATATTAATTTTTATGTCTACTGCTTCAGTTTTTAAAATGGCAATTTGCATCCACTCCAGAATGTTATAAAGAGGGATCAATATTTGCCTAGAAAATGAACTTTATCCCTAAAAACACATTTCACCATCATTGCAGCCCGGCCTTACAAGGAGCAGCTAACGTGGTTTCAGTGATTGCTCCAGTAACACAGGTGGGGGTGTTGATGAGGACAGGGCTGGAGATCAATCTATCATGATTAAAGCGACTCTGTACCCACTATCTGCCCCCCCCCCCCCCCCCAAACCTCTTGTACCTTTGGATAGCTGCTTTTAATCCAAGATCTGTCCTGGGGTCCGTTCGACAGGTGATGCAGTTATTGTCATAAAAACAACTTTTAATCCGGCAGCGCTGTGTCTAATGGCAGGGGCTTACATTTGTATATGCATTAGGCTGGCACACCCTCTCTGTCCTTCCTCCCCACCCTCCTCATCATTAGGAATACTCCAGGCAGATTGCTTCCCATTCATCAGCTGTGAGAGCCCTGCACATGGGCTGGATCGTTAATACACCTGTGCAAAGCTCAAACAGCAGTAAATGTTCCTGGATCATTCCTAATGCTGAGGAGGGTGGGAAGGAAGGTCAGAGAGGTGGTGCCAGCCTAATGCATATACAAATGTAAGCCCCGACCGTTAAACACAGCGCTGCAAGATTAAAAGTTGTTTTTATGACAATAACTGCATCCCCTGCCGAACGGACCCCAGGACAGATCTTGGAGTAAAAGCCACTATCCAAAGGTACAAGTGGTTTGGGGGGTAAGATTATGGGTACAGAGTCGCTTTAAGTAAGAATGACACCTCTGGTCACTTTAAAAGGAGGCTGGTGCTTGGCATCATTGTTTCTGTTCTGTTAACCATAGTTATCTCTAAAGAAACACGTGCAGTCATCATTGTACTGCACAAAAATGGCCGAACAGGGAAGAGTATCGCAGCTAGAAAGATTGCACCTCAGTCAACAATCTATCGCATCATCAAGAACTTCAAGGAGAGAGGTTCCATTGTAGCCAAAAAGGCTCCAGGGCGCCCAAGAAAAACCAGCAAGCGCCAGGACCGTCTCTTAAAAGTGTTTCA